>NW_025213415.1:0-568 GCF_004010195.1 Chiloscyllium plagiosum | reverse complement strand
TTATGTGTATGTGAGAGTGTGTGTATGTGTGTGTATGTGTGTGGGTATGTTTATGTGTGTGTGAGAATGCGTGTACGTGTGTGTGTATGTATGTGTGTGTGTGCACCAGGCTGTTGGGATCAAACCAGGATCACAAAACTTCAATCAATTGGAAAGAGTAGGGACAGTGCTGTAACTAGCATACACTGCGTCCACCTGAGGGGGAAAGGGGAGTTTGAATAAATGCGGTCAAATTATGAAAGATTCGGACTAGGTGAGGAAAAATTGTCTAGCTGGCTTGGTGGCCAAAAGGTACAAATTTACAAAAAGACAAAGCAGATTCATGTAAGTCTCTGTAAAAAAAGTGAACTGGATGGATAATTGTCCGGGGAAAGGTCTGCAGGGAGAGAGGAGACAAGAGATACAGACTTGTAGGCCTCACTGACAAGGGCAGGCCTACTCCCACAGGCAGGAGACAGTGAGGACTGGAGATGCTGGAATCAGAGTCGAGAGTGTGGTGCTGGAAAATCACAGCAGGTCAGGCAGCATCCGAGGAGCAGGACACTCCCGACTCCTCCAAAAGGCACAC
>NW_025213414.1:29696-32916 GCF_004010195.1 Chiloscyllium plagiosum | reverse complement strand
CATGAGTGTCGGAATAAGGATGTCTTGCTGCGGTTACACAGCGCCTTGGTGAGGCCACACCTTGTGTATTGTGTGCAGTTTTGGTCTCCTAGTCTGAGGAAAGACATTCTTGCTATTGAGAGAGTTCAGCGAACCTTCTCCAGACTGATTCCCGGGATGGTAAGACTGACATATGAGAAAAGATGGGATTGACTGGGCTTGTACTTGGTGGAATTCAGAAGAATGAGGGGGGGATCTGATTGAAACGCATAAAATCCTGATGGGACTGGAGAGGCTAGATATAGGAAAATGTTCCCGATGTTGGGGAAGTCCAGAACTGGGGGTCGCAGTTTAAGAATAAGGGGTAAGCTCTTCGGGGCTGAGATGAAGAAGAGTTTCTTCGCTCAGAGAGTGTGGACCTGGGGAATTCTTGTCCACAGGAAGCTGTTGGGACCAGTTCATTAGATACATTCAAGAGAGGTTTGGTCATGCCCTGTGCAGCAAAAGGGATCAAAGGGTAGAGAGAAAGCTGGTATGGGATACTGAGATGGCATGATCAGCCATGATCACATTGAATGGTAGTGCAGGCTCAAAGGGTCGAATGGCATACTCGTGCACATATTTTGTATGTTTGTTTGCAAACTATGTAAGGATATGGACAACCTTATCCTGGAAACAAAAGCAATCATTAATTTATCACTGCATAGAGCTGAAAGATAAAAGTCTGTCTAAGAATTGAACACCAAAATGCCCCTGTACCTCCAGAGAAGACAGTTGCATGAAGGTGGAACCCTGGACACTTCCAGAGACAAACTGCTGTTGGTGGGATCATGGCCAAGTTCCACCATTAATTGGGTAAGAGCCATATTGGGTTGCAAGACTCGCTTGTTGAATATATTTAATGTAGTTTAAGCTGATCGATTCACTCATTAATTTGTACAGAGCAAAAGAAGATTATGCTCATAATGCTGTTTTCTATTAAAGTGCACATGCCTTCGTATATTCAGTTTGATCAGGTCTTAAAGAAGGCGTTAGGGACATTAAGCCTAACAGGACAGCCCCATAATGACAGTCCTTTTTTACATTCATTATCTAGTCAGGATGGCAAGTAGGAGGACCAACAGAAGGGTTCACAGTGGTGCCCAGTTCCCCGGCAGCCCATTTTGGAGAGGTGAGTGCTGCTGGCATAGACGGGTATCAATGGGGCACCGCTGCAGTCACCCGGCCTCGCTGCCGCGGAACACTCCGAGTAGTTGGACCGTTCCGTATCACCTGTCCTTCGTGGAGAAGTTTATGAAGAAAAACACCTTTGACCACAAGTCCATCAGGAAGTGGTCAGCACGTAGTGTCCTTGAGACCCTTCGGGAAAAGGAGAGGGCGGATCCTATCGAGCGGTTCCCTGAGCAGACTGTCAAAGCCATTTGGCAGAATGCCTCATCACCAGAACTTTCCAACAAGCACCAAGACATGGCTTGGCTGGTGGTGAGAAGGGCTCTGCCTGTGAGATCCTTTATGCACGCCCGGACTCTCAGCCGCACCGCACGCTGCCCTCGAAGCGGCTGCGGAGGAGGACGAGACTGTTACACACCTCCCTCTGGAATGTGCCTACGCAGAAGAAGTCTGGAGAGGAATGCAGTGGTGTTTGTCAAGGTTCATCCCAAGCAGTGCCGTCTCGCGGGACTCGGTGCTCTACGGCCTGTTCCCCGGGACGCACACCGAGACGAACATCAACTGTTCCTGGAGGATCATCAACTCGGTGAAGAACGCTCTCTGGGCGGTCCAAAACCTGTTGATCTTCCAGCTGAAGGAGTTGACCCCGACTGAGTGCTGCAGACTGGCACATTCCAAGGTCCAGGACTACGTGTTGAGGGACGCGCTGAAGCTTGGGGCAGCTGCCACCAAGGTGCAGTGGGGAAAGACCACCGTGTAACGTCTGCCTGCCTAAAGAAGAACAGGGGACCCGCGCAGTCATTTGGGCCCTGCTGACGCCTCAGCTAAAAATGTAATTGTACAGACTTGTAAATAGGAATGATTACTCTGTTTTCGGTATGCAAACAAATGGAATGATTACATATGTATGGCATGTCCAGTTGTACAGATCATCAAAGTATTTTATGAATCAATTATATTTTTGAAATAAAAAAATATCAATGGGGCACCTCAAATTGCAAGACCTCACGAAGGCTTCTCTTGTCAATATTGAAAACTGTAACAGACTACAGTAAGGAGCTCGCCCTCCTGAAGAGTGTGTCTGCTCCTTCTCCTGTAGCCCCGTGCCCCCATGAACATTGTGGCACTTCAGGTACTGCCAATCAACTTAGACACTGAAACCCACTGACCTCTCACCTCCCAATGAGAGACGATTACGACAGTGTTGCCAGGCTTCTGATAAAGAGGAGGCCATGTGACACCAGCAGAGATGCAGTGCCAAGTGAAAATTGCCCGTGATTGGAGTATTCATTGTCTTCATCATCTCTGTCTCCATGGATCGGGGGCTGATTCCAATGATCATCATATGCCCCAGGAAAGTCACCAGATGCAGGGAAGTGTCAGAGAGTCATCCTGGAAGCATTTTCCGCTGGTTTCCCAGCCCACTGCCTCCAAAATTACCTGTGCAGAGCTGGGAAAACTCAATCCATTGCATCATCTGGGATGAGATTGGAACAACTTAACAAAGCAAGAGAAAGAAAGAAAGTGCTTTCCTTTCCAACTGGCACTTTTCCAGATCTGATAATCCACAATCGAATGAAGATCAAAGATTATGAAACACTAGAGAAGGGGATTCACCTGAGCAAATGTGGCTTCAGGATATGAGCTGGATTTAGATGGAACTAAATGTGGCTAACCTTTTCCATTGGACAGAAGGCACAAGATAAGCAGGGAATTGACATTTCTAGTTAAAGCTCTTCATCTTGATGAAGGGCTTTTGCTTGAAACATTGATTCTCCTGCTCCTCAGGTGCTGCCTGACTTGCTGTGCTTCTCCCTGACTCTAATCTCCAGCATCTGCAGTCTTCACTTTCGCCTAGAAGGTGCAAGGTAGGCAACTCCAAATTAGCAGGAGCCACTTCATTGGATATGATTTGACAATTACCATGGCAGATGGTAGACTATTAATTCAATCAAGAATGTGGAATTAATACTTTTTAATTGACCACAAAACCATTGTCGATTGTTGAAAACTCCCATCTGCTTCACTTATGTCCTTTAGGGAAGCAAATCTGTCATCCTTACCTAGTATG
>NW_025213414.1:28322-29579 GCF_004010195.1 Chiloscyllium plagiosum | reverse complement strand
GATAAATGCTGGCCTAGTGAGTCAAGCCCTCATCCCATGAATGGGTAAATAAAAAGTTCACATCAAAGATGGACAGTGAATGTGTGACATTTCAGTACTGACTTTGCAAAGAAGCTTCCAGAATTGTTCAAAGAAAGTGCACTAATCTTCAAGCACAGAACAGAGAAATTATCATGAGTTGTCAGAAAAAAACACAATACTCTTTGTGCAGCACTTCACAGAACTGTGAGACTAAAACTTTCTGCATTCCGTTCTCCACAAGATCTGGTTCTATTGAATTGACCACCACCAACAAAACAAGGTCAGTACAGCACAACAGAAACTGAGGAATGCACCGTGATTGAGTGTTGGTTTCTAACAGAAGTATCAAATTCAAGTTGGATGTGAGATTTAAACAGAATCAAACAAAACTACAGCATAAACAAAAACATGGTCTTTCACCAGGAGTCAGCTGATAACACATGGGACATTTTACATGATCCAAACTTTAAGCATAATCATCTCCATAACTTCACTGCAAAATCCTTCAATGGGATATCCCGCAGCACCATTTCAGCTCCAGGGTCATTCTCTCAAGATCAGGGTAAAGCTGTTGGACTGATTTGCTGCTCACTCTCAAACCTGGATTCCTTCCTTAAATTGGGTCATAAAGTCAGAGAGATATACAGCACATAAACAGACCCTTCGGTCCAAATATCCTAAAATAATCTAGTTCAATTTGCCAGCCCTTGGCCCATATCCCCCAAAACCCTTCCTATTTGTATATGCACCCAGATGACTTTTAAATGTTCTAAGTGTAACAGCCTACACCACTTCCTCTGGCAGCTTATTCCATACATGCAGCACCCTCTGTGTAAAAATGTTGCCCCTTGGGTCGCTATTAAATATCTCACCTCTCACCCTAAACCTATGCCTCTACTTCTGGACTCCCCCAACCCAGGGAAAAGACCTTGTCTGCTTACCCTATCCCTGCCTCTCATGAATTTTTATAGGGGCTCCCCTCAGCCTCCAATGTTCCAGGAAAAATAGCCACAGCCTATTTTGCCTCTCCCTGTAGCTCAAAACCTCCAACCATGGCAACATCCTTGTAAATCTTTTCTGAAACCTTTCCAGTTTCACAGCATCTTTCCAATTGGATGGATACTAGAATTGAACACAATATTCCAAAAGTATTCTTACCAATGTCCTGTACAGCCACAACATGACTTCTTACCTCCTTCACTCATTACTCTGACCAATAAAGGAAAGCATACCAAA
>NW_025213414.1:21533-28188 GCF_004010195.1 Chiloscyllium plagiosum | reverse complement strand
AGGATCCACTTTCAAGGAAATATGAACCTGCACTCTAAGGTCTCTTTGTTCAGCAACACTTCCCAGGACCTTACCATTAAGTGTATAAGTCCTGCCCTGATTTGCCTTCCAAAATGCAACACCTCCCATTTATCTAAACTACACTCCATCTACCACTCCTCAGCCCATTGGCCCATCCGATCAAGATCCAGTTGTACTCTGAGGTAACCTTCTTTGCTGTCCACTACACCTCCAATATTGGAATCATCTGTAAACTTATTAACTATACCTTCTGTGTTCACATCCAAATCATTTATATAAATGAGAAAAAGCAGTGGACCCAGCACCGATCCTTGTGGCACATCACTGGTCACAGGCCTCCAGTCTGAAAAGCAACTCTCCACCACCACGTTCTGTCTTTTGCTTTCAGGCCTGTTCTGTACCCAAATGGCTAGTTCTCCCTGTATTCCATGAGATCGAACCTTGCTAACAATTCCGTCATGAGGATTCTTATCAAACATCTTACTGAAGTCTATATGGATCACGTCCACAGCTCTGCTCTCATCAATCCTCTTCGTTACTTCTTCAAAAAATTCAAACAAGTTCGTGAGACATGATTTCCCATGCACAAAGCTATGTTGACTATCCCTAATCAGTCCTTGACTTTCTAAATACATGTACATTCTGTCCCTCAGGGTTCCCTCCAACAACTTGCCCAAAACCAATGTCAGACTGACCAGTTCGTAGCTCCCTGGTTTTTCCTCACCACCTTTCTTAAATAGTAACACCGCGTTAGCCAATCTCCAGTCTTCCAGCACCTCACCTCTGTGAATATTGATGATCCAAATATCTCAGCGAGGGCCCCAATAATCACTTCCCTAGCTTTCCACAGAGTTTGGGGTTACATCAGATCAGGTCCTGGGGATTTATCCACTTTTTATTACATTTTATTAGACATGCAGCACTTCTTATTCGGTAATATGGACATTTTCTAAATCGTCACCATCTATTTCCCCACATTCTGTACCTTCCATGTCCTTCTCCACAGTAAACGCTGATGCAAAATACTCATTTAGTGTCTCCCCCACCTCCTGCAGTTCCACTCATAAGCTGCCTTGCTGATCTTTGAGGGGCCTTTTTCTCTCTCTAGTTCCTCTTTTGTCCTTAATGTATTTATAAAGTTCATATGGTTTCTCCTTAACCCTATTTGCCAAAACTACCTCATGTCCATTTTTTGTTCCTAATTTCCCTCTTAAGTATACTCCTACTGCCTTCTAAGGAGTCACTCAGTCTCTGCTGTCTATACCTGACATATGATCCCTTGATTTTCTGAACCAAAATCTCAATTTCTCTTATCATCCAGGATTCCCTAAACCTACCAGCTCTGCCCTTCACCCTAGCAGGAACATACTGAACTCTCATTAATTCATTTTTGAAGCACTGATGAGAGACTCACTGGTCCATAATCTCCTGAATTATCTCTACTACCCCGCTTCAAAAGCAGAACTACATTAGTTGTCATCTAGTATCTCTGTGGCCAGAGAGGAATTTAAAAATTGGGTCAGAGTGCCTGTAATTTCCTCTTTTGTCTCCCACAGCAGCTTGGTATACAACTCATCTGGTCTTGGGGTTATGTCAATGTTTAAGCCTGCCAAAACCTCCAATACCTCCTTACTGCCTATGTCAAATTGTTCAAGAACCTCACAGTCCCGTTTCCTGAATTCTGTATTGACACGGAATCAGAGAACCTCTTAAGTGTAGAAAAAGGCCATTCAGACCACCGGGATCTGCAGTTCCGAAGAGCATCCCACCCTATTCCCATAAGCCCACATTTACCATTGTTAATCGCCTAGCCTGCAAACTATAGGGTAATTTAGCATGGCCTATTCACCCTAACCTGCACATCTTTGGACTGTGGGTTTCAACAAAACATTCGTGGATCATGTCCGTGCTAAACAGAATAAGTGGATGGCTGATGACGAAAACAGTCTTCACAAAGAATGGAAATATTTGTGCTGACTTCTTGGTATTTTCATTATCAAATCTTACAATGCTATTCATGTACTAAGAATCAAGGTCATCAAAAAAATGGATAACATCCAATTCAGCAAATGGAAAACAAGATGATTCGTTGCAAAGCGATGATTATGAAAGGCAAAGGATCCTTATGATGATGCAATAGTTAAAGTGACATAGAATGCATTTGATAAACTTTGTATTGATGCTGATGACAATGAATTTGACAGTTTTAAAATGCACTGAATGTAGTTAAAGGTATCTTTGGACCATTAATTAATTCAATAAACTTCTTGCATTAATTGATCTGAATTACCTTGTGTTTTTATCCTCACAGTTCAAAATGGCAATCACCCAAACTGATGCTTCACATTTATATTGGGTATAAAAGTTGACTGTCATTTCTGGAAGGAATTTTGAATGTTTCAAAATGTAAACTGATATGCTGTAATCTGCTATACATGCTCATAAAATAATCAGAGACAAAAAACTGAAGATGCTGGAATCCAAAGCAGACAAGCTGGAGGCTGAAAGAACACAGTCAGCCAGGCAGCATCAGGAGGTGGAAAAGTCAACATTTTGGGTGTAACCCTTCTTCAGGAATGGAGGTGGGAGTAGAGACAGCTGCAGATAAATTGAGGGGAAAGGGTTATGGGTGGGGAGAGGGGCAGAATGGTGAAGTAGTGATAGGTGAACAGAGGTGGTGGGTACATCCGGTTTGGTCGATGGAGGAATGAATCTGGTTGGTAGCTAGAAGGAAGGGTCAACAGTTGGAATGGAAGGGAGGAGGTCAGGCTGGAAAGGGAGTCAGAGGATAGGTGGGAAGGTTATTGAAATTGGATACCTCAGTGTTGAGTCCTCAGCACTGTAGGCTGCACAGGCCAAAGATAAGGCCACTGCCTGCAACTTCATAGTCCCTCAGCCCTAAAATGCCTGGTCTTACCTGCTCCCCAAGATCCACAAGTCTAACTACCCAGCCAACCCATCATTTCTGCATACTCCTGCTCCATCAAACTCATTTCTTCCTACTTCGACTCCACTCTCTCCTCCTTGGTCCAGACACTTCCCACCTACATCCACGACACTAACCAACTTTTCACATCCTCAGAAACTTCCAGCTCCCCGGCTCCCATGCTTTATCTTCACTATGGACGTGCAATCCTTATACACTTTCATACCCCACAAGGATGGCTTTCAGGCCCTTAGCTTCTTTGTCTCCAACAGACACATCCAGATTCCCCCTCCATCAATACCATCCTCTGTATCGCTGAACTAATCCTCATTCTTAATAACGTTTCCTTCAACTCTTCCCATTCCCTCCAAATCCAAGGGATGGCCATGGGTACTCGGATGGGCCCTAGCTATGTCTGCCTCTTTGTCGGCAACGTCAAACTGTCCTTCTTCAGCACATGCAGCGGTACTGTTCCCAAACACTTCCGTCATTATATCGCTGATTGCATCAGTGCTGCATCCTACACTCAGACTGAAATGGAGCAGTTCATCAGCTTTGCCACAACTTCCAACCCACCCACAAATTCACTTGGTCCATCTCGGACACCTCCCTCCTCCTTTGTGACCTCTCCACTTCCTTCTCTGGTGACAGTTTAGAGGCCAACAAAAACTATAAACCCACAGACTCCCATAACTGACTGGACTATACCCCCTCCTACCCTGCATCCTGCAAAAACTCCATCCTATATTCCCAATTTCTCCATGAGGACATGTTCCACTTCCAAGCATCCCAGATGTCCACCTATTTCAAAAAAAACATTCTCTCCTCCCTCTGACATCCAGATAGCCTTCCACTGCACTTCCTCCATTTGCCGCTCCACTGCTCTAAACCTAACTCCCTCTCCAAACCCATAAAGATACGGTCCTCTTTGCCCTCACTTTCCACCCCACCAGCCTCCACATTCAACATAGGTGGATTGGCCATGCTAAATTGTCCATAGTGTCCAAAAATGTGCAGGTTAGGTAGATTAGACATGGGAAATGCCATGATGGGGTGGGTCTGAGTGGAATATTTGGAGCGTCAGTGTGAACACAATGGGCTGAATGGCCTGCTTCCACACCATAGGGTTTGTATAATTCAATGATGTGAATGAGGAATATAGAATCCTTACAGTGTGGACACAGGATCTTCGGCCCAATAAGTTCACATCAACCCTCTGAAGAGTAGCCCACCCAGAATCATTCCCCTACATTTAACCCCTGGCTAAGTTACACATCCCTGAACACTACGGGCAATTTAGCATGGCCAATTCACCTAACCTGCACATCTTTGGATTGTGGGAGGAAGCCCGTGCAGGCATAGGGAGAATGTGCAAACACCACACAGACAGTTGCTCGAGGCAAGAATTGAACCTGGGTCCCTGATGCTGTGAGGTAGCCGTGCTAACCACTGAGTCACTGTGAATATCTGTCAATGTCATTCCTTAGTGTACGGTCTGGTCCCAATGACACTTTGTTTCCATACGGAAGAAAGTTAATCATTCAATCATTTAAACTACACAATGTCAGTAATAATGGTATTAGAGCAAAATAAAAACCCATTAGATCAACAGTGAAACAGAATTGGACAATCTTGAATGATGAGGCTTCGATTATAATATTAGCCCTCAGGGAAGGGGACAAAGATACACAGGAAGCAATATTGTTGGAAGGGGAGTGCTGTTAAGGGAGACAATGTCAGTAATAATGGTATTAGAGCAAAATAAAAACCCATTAGATCAACAGTGAAACAGAATTGGACAATCTTGAATGATGAGGCTTCGATTATAATATTAGCCCTCAGGGAAGGGGACAAAGATACACAGGAAGCAATATTGTTGGAAGGGGAGTGCTGTTAAGGGAGGAGAAGAGGATAGAGCGTAAAACAAGAGGCTGAATCCCACATCTCCCCTTCCTTACCATTACCCAGCAGCCTCACAGACAGTAGAAAGATACAGATGAAGATACAATGAGATGTGACCAAATGGATCCTCATAGTATCAGCCACCATGATTGATTTGGTTGGCAATGATCTTTGTAGCAATCAATATAAATATGCAAATCCACACTCAAATAAACATCATTACAGGAGAGTTTCATCTGTGCTTGGATAATATTTACGTAAGAAATATTCCACTAAAGATTGACTTCCTTTGATTTGAACTTTCTGATTACCAATCATATAATGCCAGATATGAACTCCACTTGTCTTTGAGAATTCTTTGTCAATCTCATCATTGTTCTTGTTACATGTATTTTTTTTAAGTATCTCCCCTAGTTACCATATGGAACTTGGAAGAACCAGTTGTTGGACAAGTACAGGATCTCATTGCATTCTTTGTTGAAGAGGTTTTGAAGATTGTCAGTTCTACACCATTTCTTCAACATCTGGGTCATCAGTCTAGGACCCTGTTGGTCCCAAACTGCTCCAATGTACTTCTCAGCAAAATCCCTTAAGCAACTCTCGATGAAGGAATGAGAGCGGTTAAATCCCAGAGCTGCATTATGAGCAGACTATCCTGATTCTGCATGGATTAAGTTTTGGAATTCCAAGGACTGAGTGAAATGATATCCGTGTCCAGATAGATGCCCCTGTACTTCCACAGCAAGGCTATCTGACTGCCATCAGAGAGCACATGGTACCAATGTCTTTCCTGGCTGGATTACCTGCAACAGGGTTAAATTCAGCATTTAGAGTTTCATTATTTTACATCACCCTTCCATCTAAATCTGGACATATGATTTTCTATGCCATGACCCAAGTCATTAATAATATGAAGAATTGAGACCCTATCACAGATCCTGTGGGATACCACTGGTCATATCTTGCCAGTTTGAGTTATTATCACCAATTATCCCTATGTTCTGTTGCCTGGAACTCAGACAATTTCCCAGCCATGTCAGTAATCTGCCTTCAATTCCAGTAAGCTTAACATAGTCAAGAAGGAGAGATCACATTTGCAGTGGGACACTGTTCGAGTGAGTATATAGTTTGTGGAATTTGGGGGCGGTGTGGGAATTCAGTGCAGAGAGGAAGAACTGCTTTTTGCTTGCTTTTTTTTGACCTCACAATGAAATAACACCACAGAGGTCAGTATCCCATCACCAAGTCATCTTTCATTTCCAGTGGAGTATACTGGACACTGATCCAGCTTCTTCACAGCCAGACCTCAGACTGAGCTGGATGTTTGACACTCCTGTTTTTTTTGCTAAATCAGAACATATGTGTTGCTAGAAAGACAATTTGTTTAATCAAATAAATGACAAACGTTGCTAATCTGGGAGGTGTGTTCTGAAATTTTTCTGGCAACAA
The DNA here is from genome assembly GCF_004010195.1 of Chiloscyllium plagiosum. Lineage (NCBI taxonomy): Eukaryota > Metazoa > Chordata > Chondrichthyes > Orectolobiformes > Hemiscylliidae > Chiloscyllium > Chiloscyllium plagiosum. Next base: position 21,890 of record NW_025213414.1, on the reverse strand, counting down.
TTTATTAGAACTGGAAGGAAACAAGCATTATCATGGTCATTTGAGGGTCAATTTTCACCTTGTGATGTGCTCCACAACCAGCAAAAGACAGAGCTCAGAAAATAAATATCCCATTATCTTCAGTAAAATATCTCCATGAAGACCAGTATCCTGTCACTAAGTAATCGTTTATTTACACGTGTATTGTACATGACACTGACCCAGCTAGCACAGAGCCAGCTCTTACAGTGAGCAGAGCCCCTGACCATCCTATTTATATCTGTCAGAGCTGAAAATGTGTTGCTGGAAAAGCACAGCAGGTCAGGCAGCATCCAAGGAGCAGGAGAATCGACGTTTCAGGCATGAGCCCTTCTTCAG
>NW_025213414.1:17266-20954 GCF_004010195.1 Chiloscyllium plagiosum | reverse complement strand
ATTTTTGAAATAACAAACAAGTCTGAGCTTCAAATACAGTGACTCATCAGGAAGTGGGAGACACAACCCTAAGATTAACTACCTCGAATATGCTCAGTGGTTAGGAACAGGAGGGTGTGACTTCAAGCGAGGCAGGTAGACTGGATCCAGGAGGTGTTGTTCAAGGTGCTACTTGTCAAACAGGTTGGAAATTCTTGCTCCCTGTGTGGGTGAGAATGGGGAGTCATTTAAGATGGGGAAGAAAAGAGAAACATCGTTGTAATCAGGGATAGTATAGTTAGGGGAATAGATAATGTTCTCCAGGGCCAGGATCGAGAGTTCCAAAGGCCGTATTGCGAGTGTGGTGCCCGAGTTCAGGATATCTCATTTGGTCTGCAGAGGAACTTGGAGTGGGAGAGGAAAGATCCAGTTGTTGTGGTGCACATGGGTATCAATGATATACGTAGAAAGAGGAAAGAGGTTCTGCTGAGGGCACATGAACAGCTAGGGGCTAAATTAAAATGCAGAACTTAAAAGATAGTAACCTCCAGTTCAGTACCTGACCCACAAGCTAATTGGCACAGGGTCAACAAGATTAAAGAAGGAAACATGTGGGAGAAATGGGTTCAGATTCATGGGCCATTATCACCAGCACTGGGAAAGGAGGGAGGTGTTCCGATGGAATGGGCTCCACCTGAATCATGCTGGGCACACAGCCACAGAGTCATACAGAATGGAAACAGACCTTTTGGTCAAACCAGTCCATGCTGACCATAAGCCAAAACTAAACTAGTCCCACACCTGCCTGCGCTTGGCCCATATCCGCCAAACAGTTTCTATTCATGTAATTAGCTAAATATTTTTTGAACTTTGCAACTGTACCTGGAAGTTCATTCAATGCATGAATTACTCTCTTGTGTAACAAAATTGCCTCTCATGCATTTTTAAAATCTTTCTCCTTTCACCTTAAAGGTATCCCCCCGAGTCTTTAAATCCTCCACCTGAGGGAAAAGACACTTGCCATTCACGTTTTCTATATCCCTCATGATTTTATAGGCCTGCATAAGGTCACCTCGTGACCTCCTGAGCTCCAATGAAAAGATTCCCAACCTATCCAGCCTCATAACTCAAACCCTCCGTTCCAGGCAACATGTTAGTAAGTCTCTCGTGAGCTCTGTCCAGTTTAGGAATATCCTTCCTATAACAGGGAGACTAGAAGTGAGCACAGTATTCCAGAAGAGGCCTCTCCAACATCCTATAAAACATCAACACAATGTCCCAACTCCTATGCTCAAAGCTCTGAGCAATGAAGGCAAACGCACTAAATGTCTTCTGAACCACCCCATCTGTATGTGATGAAAACATTGAAGAATTATGGACCTGAACCCACAGGTCTTTCTGATCTACAACATTACCTAAGACCTTACATTTAATTGTATAAGTTGTGCCTTTGTTTATTTTACTAAAAACGATACCTTGCAAATTCCTGCCAAATCGCATAAGCAGAACTGTGAATAGGGCTTTAAGTAAATGTTGGGGTGAGTTCAGTTGTATAGAAAATTATAGTAAATGACAAAGATGAGAAACACTCAGTAGTGGTTACTAAAGCTTCAAGTACACGTAATAGGACAGAGGGTACAGAAAGTTCAGGAATCCCAATTCATGCACAGCAGGTAAGGGACAACAATAAGAAGGGTACAGACAATGTAAGATTGATGGTGTGGTCCTTAAATACATGCAGTACATGAGCTTGTAGCCCAGATGTAAATTGGTAGGTATGGTGTTGTGGGCTGTAAAGGGATCAATGCTGGGAACTAAATGACCAAGGATCGATGTTCTATTGAAAGGACAGACAGACGGCCAAGCGGGGAAAGGATGCCTTGTTTGTAAAGTGAGACCAAGAAATGATGTTGAGTCAGTAGGCCTAGAATATGTACGGCTGGAGTGAAAGAACTGCAAAAGAGAAATGGTCGCTATGGGAATTATGTACAGGCTTCCTTACAGTAGTCAGAATGTGAAAAATCAAATGAATCAGGAGATAGAAAAGGCACTATTAAAATGATCATGCAGGATTTCAATATAAAGGTGGACTGAGAAAATCAGGTTAGGAATGGATCACGAGGAAAGGAATTTATAGAATGTCTACAAGACCTTTTTTTTGGAGTAGTTTATGATAGAGACCACTACGGGATCATGCAATTTTGGATTGGGTGACATGTAATGAGGCAGATTTGATTAGGGAACTTTAGGTTAGTAACCCCAAAGGGGCGATGACCATAATATGATAGAATTCACCCTGCAGGTTGAGGGGGAAATACTGGAATCAGATGGAACAGCATTCCAATTGAACAAAGAACAGAGAACATAGAACAGGACAGCACCGTATAGACACTTGGCCCTCAATGCTGTGCAGATCTTTTATCCTACTCTAAGAAAAAATTAAGCTACATACCCTTCATTGTACTGTCATCCATGTGCCTATCCAACACTGGCTTAAATATCCCTAATGTATCTGACTGTACTATGACTGCTAGTAGTGCATTCCACGCACCCACCACTCTGTGTAAAGAACGTACCTCTGACATCTCCGCTAAACCTTCCTCCAATAACATTAAAATTATGCCCTTTTGTGATAACTATTTCTGCCAAGGGATAAAGTCTTTGACTATCCATTCTATCTATGCCTCTCAGCATCTTATACACCTCTATCAAGTCACCTCTCATCCTTCTTCGCTCCAATGAGAAAAGCCCTAGCTCCCTCAACCTTTCTTCATAAGACATGCCCAACAATCCAGGCAGCATCCTGGTAAATCTCCTCTAAAGTTTCCACATCCTTCCTATAATGAGGCAACCAGAACTGACCACGATATTCCAAGTGCGGTCTAACCAGGGCCAATATTGCTGCAGCATAACCTCGCAGCTCTTAAACTCAATCCCCTTGCAAATGAAAGCCAATACACCATACACCTTCTTACCAACCCTATCAACTTAGGTGGCAAATTTGAGGGATCTATGTACCTGGATCCCACGATCCCTCTATTCCTCTACACTGTCAAGAATCCTGCCTTTAACATTGTGTTCTGTATTCAAAGTTGACATTCTGAAATGAATCACTTCACACTTTTCCAGGTTGAACTCCATCTGCCACTTATCAACGTAGTTCTGCATCCTGTTAATGTTCTGTTGCAACCTGCAACAACCCTCCACACTATCCACCACTCCACCAACCATCATGTCATCAGCAAACTTACTAACCCACCCTTCCACTTCCTCATCTAAGTCATTTAAAAAAATCACAAAGAGCAGAGGTCCCAGATCAGATTCTTGTGGAACACTACTGGTCACTGAGCTCCAGGCTGAATATCTTCTATCTACAACCACCCTCTGTCTTCTGTGGGCCAGCCAATTCTGTATGCAGACAGCCAATTTCCCTGTATACTACCAGTTCCAAAACCGTACAACCCAGATGGCCTCCTTCTTCAAGGACTGCAATTGCCCACCAGACGTAGTCGACGATGCCCTCCACCACATCTCTTCCACTTCCCACTCCTCCGCCCTTGAGCCCCGCCCCTCCAACCGCAACCAGGACAGAACCCCACGGTCCTCACCTACCGCTCCACCAACCTCCATATACATCGTATCATCCGTCGTCATTTCCGCTACCTCCAAACGGATCCCACCACCAGGGATATATTTCCCTCCCCTCCCC
>NW_025213414.1:16055-17164 GCF_004010195.1 Chiloscyllium plagiosum | reverse complement strand
ACTTCCATATCTGCCACAAATTCACCTGCACCTCCACACACATCATCTATTGCATCTGCTGCACCCGATGACGTTTCAGAGTTATTGGGGAGACAGGCCGCCTACTTGCGGAACGTTTCAGAGAACACCTCTGGGACACCCGGAACAACCAACCCAACCACCCCATAGCCCAACACTTTAACTCCCCCTCCCACTCCACCAAGGACATGCAGGTCCTTGGACTCCTCCATCGCCAGACCATGGCAATACGACGGTTGGAGAAAGAGCGCCTCAGCTTCTGCCTGGGAACCCTCCAGCCACAAGGGATGAACTTAGATTTCTCCAGTTTCCTCATTTCCCCTCCTCTCACCTTGTCTCAGTCAAATCCCTCGAACTCAGCACCGCCTTCCTAACCTGCAATCTTCTTCCTGACCTCTCCGCCCCCACCCCACTCCGGCCTATCACCCTCACCTTGACCTCCCTCCACCCATCGCATTTCCAATGCCCCTCCCCCAAGTCCCTCCTGCCTACCTTTTATCTTAGCCTGCTGGACACACTTTCCTCATTCCTGAGGAAGGGCTTATGCCCGAAACGTTGATTATCCTGTTCCTTGGATGCCGCCTGACCTGCTGCGCTTTTCCAGCAACACATTTTCACCCCTTTTTGAATGAGCCGACCATGGTGAACCTTATCAAATGCCTTGCTAAAATCCTCTCCAATAATTTACCCACCACAGACAAAAGACTGACTGGTCTGTAATTCCCAATATTATCCATATTTATTTTCTTGAACAGAGAATAACATTTGCCACCCTCCAATCACCTGGCACAACTCCAGTGGACAGTGAGGATGCAAATATCATCGCCAAAGGTGCATTAATCTATTCCCTTGCTTCCTGTAGGAACCTTGTACATCTCCCATCTGGCCCAGGGAACTTATCTAGCCTTACATTTTTCAAACTTTTCAGCACATCCTCCTTCTTAACATTAACATGTTCGAGCATATCAGCCTGTTTTACAGTGTCCTCACAAAGGTCAAGGTGTCTCTTATTAGTGAATACTCAAGTAAAGTATTTATTAAGGACCTCCCCTGACTCCTCCGATACAAGTTTCCTCCACTATCCCTGATTG
>NW_025213414.1:0-935 GCF_004010195.1 Chiloscyllium plagiosum | reverse complement strand
GTCCCCCCCACAAGTATCCAAAATGGTATACTTGTTCTTGAGGGGAACGGCCGCCGGGGGTCCCTGCACTGTCTGCTTCCTCCCAGTCCCCCTCACTGTCACCCATCTATCTGCCATCTTTGGAATTACTACTTCCCTAAAGCTCCGATCTATGACCCCCCTCTGCCTCCCGAATGATCCTAAGTTCATCCAACTCCAGCTCCAGTTCCCTAACATGGTCTTGGAGGAGCTGGAGATAGGTGCACTTCCTGCAAGTGTAATCAGCAGGGACGTCCATGGCATCCCTCACCTCAAACATGTTGCAAGAGGAACATTGCACTGCCTTCACTGCCGTCCCTCTAAAAGTAACCTTTTAAAAAAAAACTAGGTCTAAAGAATAGAGCAAGCAAAATGCAGCACTTACCTACTTACCAGAACGGGTCTTATTATTTAGATTAGAGGAGGAGGAATCCTTCATGATCTTGAATATCTTTATTAATAATATCTTTATCTTTATTAATAATATCTTTATTAATTCTCCCTAACCTGCCTTGCTCTGAAGGCATCACTTCTAACTTCTCCAGCCTCCATAGAAATTAAGCTCCTCATTACTGGTGAAATCCTTGTAAATTTCCCCATCACCGGGATATCCTTTGGAAAACGACACACTGCACCTGAAAGGCAAAGAGCATTGTGGAGGACCCAATGTACCCCTCACTCAAACTCTTCTCCCTCCTGCCATCTGGCAGAAGATACCGGAGCATTCAGTCTTTCATGGCCAGACTGTGCAACAGTTTTTTCCCCAAAACCATCAGACTCCTTAACACAGTATGATCAGACTCTTTCACATCTGAAATTCTTTGCATGACTTCAAATTGCTTCTAGAAAAATGTTTATTATTTACCATTCTTCCATTACACTGTAACTTGCGTGTTTTGCACTTCTCATGCACTTTA
>NW_025213413.1:32380-32904 GCF_004010195.1 Chiloscyllium plagiosum | reverse complement strand
TTAAGCAAACAAGATATGTAATCACACTAGGAAGACATGGCATTAGAAAAATAAATTGCCTGGTGAACTAATTTGGAAATAGGCCTAGTAGAATTCAGAATTATACATCTTGGAGAAAGCAATTGCTAAGATTTAGTGTAGTTTACAAATTAGATACTTAGTTAGAAGCTCAATATGGACTTCATTAAGGCATTCAACAGGGTTCCCCATGGGAGACTGGTTAGCGAGGTTAGAACTCATGGAATACAGGGACAACTAGCCATTTGAATACAGGACTGGCTCAAAGGTAGAAGACAGAGGGTGGTGGTGATGGTTGTTTTTTAGACTGGAGACCTATGAGCTGTGGAGTATCACAAGGATCGGTGCTGGGTCCACTACTTTTCATTATTTATATAAATGATTTGGATATGACCATAAGAGGTATAGTTAGTAAGTTTACAGATGACATCAAAATTGGAGGTGTAGTGGACAGCGAAGAAGGTTACCTCAGATTACAACGGGATCTTGATGAGATGGGCCAATGG
>NW_025213413.1:22869-28748 GCF_004010195.1 Chiloscyllium plagiosum | reverse complement strand
AGGCGTTTGGTATACATTCCTTTGTTGTTGAGTTCAGGAGTTTGGAGGTCATGTTGCGGCTGGCCAGGGAATTGATTTGGCAACTTTTGGAATATTGTGTGCAATTCCGGTGTCCCTCCTGTGACAAGGAAGTCATGACATTTGAAAGTGTTCAGAAGGATATTGTCAGAGTTGGAAGATTGGAGCTATAGGTAGAGGCTAAATGGGCTGGGGCTGTTTACCCTGGAAAGTCGTAGGCTGGTTAAGTGCTGGCAAATGGGAATAGGTTAAGTTAGGATAATTGGTTGCATAGCCGAGATGGACGGAAGGGGCTGTTTCTGTGCTGTCCATCTCTATGAGTCGATGACTCTATGACCTCCTCATACACCACAGATACCTGCTCTGATAGTGATACAAAAAACTCGCTCAGTGCACCTACCAGCTTTGTTTGGGTCAACGGAATCTACATGGCCACTGGTCGCTGCATTTGTTTTGCCACTTTCTCAACTGAATTTCAAAACGCCTCTACGAATTTCACGTCACATTTAGACCATTCCTGTATACATATATGTATAAACAAAACCACAAAAGGTATTTCATGACCACAGTGTTGCTCATCCTCACTATCCTCCTCATTCAGCCTACCTTCTACGTTCATCTCTACCCTTCTACGTCGACTTTCCTCTCTAATCACTAACGTTTGAAGTTGAAATATTCCTTTTCCGCTTTTCTTCACTCATTTTCTGACGTTGTTCTTCCTCTTCCATTCCTTTAACTCTACTTTTATTCATAAGTCAAACTGTTTCAATTCCTTTTCATATTCAAGCTGCCTCGTCTGCAATTAAATTTTAGCCATTTCGAAAGATTCAGATGTCTTATCCAACAAAATTTAAATACTCATCTTTTGCGCTAGTTAACTGTCCTTTTCTCAATGAAAAACAACAACCCCAAATCCAGTGTGTCTCCCAATTCAAACAGCTTTGCCTTACTCCAAGTTTGTCAAACAGCCAACGTCACTTCTCCAACCACCAGACAACCTTTAGTGACTGAAACTGCCGTTACTACACAAAGCACTCTTTAAAGGAAACGGATTCAACAACCAGAAAATAAGGACACAAACACCTACCACACGCTGCCTTTGTGCCAAACAATATCTCCGTGCACATTCTCCCAGTATCTGCATAGGTTTCTTCCGGATGCTCCGATTTCCTCCCACAGCCCAAAGAATTGTAGGTTAGGTGAATTGACCATGCTAAATTGCTCATATTGTTCAAGGATATGTCGGTGCATTAGTCAGGGGAAATTCAAAATATTGGGGAATGGGTATGGGTGGGAAACTTTTAGTATGGTTGTTGTGGATTTGTTGGGTCAAATGGCCTGTTTCAACACCGTAATGTTACGGAACCTAACCCAAGTTTGGAATTATCGGTGTGGAACTGGCCAAGAACCCCAGTTCGCTATGGACCAGACTGGACCTCCTCAAAATATTTTAGGAAGGGAACCTCGACGCCAACATTTACTTGTTTTAAAGGTATTTGTGAGATGGGTGTTCTAGATACGATGCAGCTAGTAAAAACACGCAACTTTAAGCAAAAGGCAATTTAATTGTACACTGTAATAAAAATACAAACTAAAAGAAGTGGAATTTAGAATACCTTAATTTTGTAAAACATAACCGAATATTAGATCAGTACCTTCTAGGAATAAACTGTTCCAATTTTCCAACGTCCCACAAACACATCACTTAGCAAAAAGGCACATACAGCCATACATTCCTGAATGCAGTTTTCCAATGCAGGAGGCAACAACATCAAGAGATTTTTGACAGTGAATAACAGCTGTGGATCATTTATTGAAGCTTCCAACAGTTCTAGGACGCCAAACACCTCGTGACTGTCAAAGCTATATAATACTAGACAGCCTGGTCTGTGAGAGCTGTCCGTTGTTCCAACTATTGTAAAAATAAACCTATACGTCCCCTAAGTTACTTACTTAAGCCGTTTCCAGTCGGCAGTTCGGTATTTACGACCTCTCTTGAAACAAAAATGAGGAGAAAATAAACTTCATAAAAACGACAGCCTTGTCACACAGGTTAGATATCTCATCCTTTACAGTAAAACTTAAGGGGCCTCCTCGTGTTAGTGACTGCACAATAAGCTGAGAGGGACCAGCACAGGAGTTCAGTGAGCATGCACAGACCAAGTTTCAAAGATGGAAGTCAAGATGCTGAGCCCCCTGTCCAACACGAAGCATCACATGGGACACAGTGGGGAGTGAACAACAGCCCGACACACAGCATTTCATTGTTTCTGAGGTTCACAATCCCAGCACCCGGCACACGACGGAGCCAAAAACCCAGGCTAAGGAAAGACACAGAGGGACGGAAATAATACATTAAAGACAAAATCAGATAATTGATAAACTGAGAACATATTGTGGAAATATGGTTAAAAAGGCAGGGCAGTGGGACTAACTGAAGGACTGAGAATTTCGAGAGTAAAATTATAAGAATTAGACCGTTGAATAACTGCATTGTGAGGCCAGAAAAAAAGGATTTTAAATCAAATTCGGCATCCACTTCCCAGAACGCCTCAAACAACGTTACCTGGGATAAGATGACAGGAGAGTATGCAGAGCTGTGCAAACCATGATGGCATATCACTTAATAAACTGGACTATTTCCAGCATGGGGAACATTGCAAAACTTTACTATCACCACGGGACAATAGTCTCATCAAGTTATCATCCAGCACGGTAAGGCTTGTAGCTCTTGCTGTGAGTGACAGTCAATGGGTTTCTCCCAAATGAATGTTTCATATCTCCTTTGGACCAGTACAAGGAAAGGTGTGTGTGTGTGTGTGTGAGAGAGAAGAGAGAGAGAGAGAGAGAGAGATTGTGTGTGTGCGCACGTACACTCGGGCTGTTTGAATGTGAAAATCATTACTTGAGAGAACACACATCCGTTAGGACTTTGGGTAATCGACAGAGAGACACCAAGGGACGTTCCGCAGATAGAAGAGATAAAGTGCTTGAGAATATTAAACTAAAGGCACTGCCAAGCTCAATAGCAATATAGAGCAGTGTATACAGGAATGACAACTGGATGTGAGTTTGGTGTGAACTCGAATTAGATTTGCTTCTGCACCTTAGTAACCGGGAGTGTCAGCAGCAGATTATTGGCAACATGAAGATCGTTGTTTTGTTATTGCTCAAGGTTGAAGGAGCAGATGGGATGAATCAATGAGATATATACTGGAGGGCTGAGTAATTAAAATTAGTCATGATCAGGGCATGGTGTCAGGGATCCGGTCATGGTCAATGGGATCAACACAGTTGTGACTCAGTTGGTCTGCTTCAGTCTCAGATTTAGATCAGGAATTGGATGCAATCAGAGGAAGGAAGTGGTATTTGTAAACAGAACAGAGGACAGTGACCTCCATGCTCCGAATGTGAAAACAATAATGGCAGTGAGACACTGAATCGTGGTCCGTAGCTGAAGCTGAATAGCTCAACATAGTGATCCATGAGCAATACCACCGTAATTGATCAGGTTCTCTCATGCATTTAGTAGTGATCTGTAGAGTGACTACCTGGACTCAGAGTCTCAAAAACGACAGTAATAGTGGTAACAAGCGTCGACTATATGAAATAACGGTAATGCAGTCATAAAAGATTTATAGAAATAATATTTGCACAGTGATACTTACCAGGGACACCAACCATAGCCAGGATAGGATAGTAAAAATATTGAATAAGGAGAAGAGCATAATAGATTCGCGATGATAATCCCAACCAATATTTTGTAGAAAGAACCCAAACATAAATAGATAAACTCCTGTCCATTGTTGAAACATTCCAGTTTAATGTTCTCAGATTCTGATACATTGCTGGACCATTCCAGTCGAAATTTCTCAGACCCTGATCTCTCCTCCCCTTCTCTCTGAAGTTGCTGATCTCTGTGAGTGCTGTCAGTGATCCTCCTGCTCATGCTGCAGAATTCCACATTCAATGGGACCCGTTCATCAATAAAAGATAGAATCACCCCACTGGGATCATTAGAATCTATGGAGACTGCCTGAATCACGGTCACCGAACAAAACAGGTTAAGTTAACTCCTTCCTTACATCACTTTTCATTGTACAATAAAAGAGAACATTTTCGTTGTGTGGGTGGAAGGTAAGAGGTTTCCTGGGGGATGGACCAATAAATCTGTCAGTCTTCTTATTTTCCTTGAATGTGAGCGTACTGACACAGCACTTCAGGATTGCATATGTTCCACCCCATTTAAAAAGTGACACAGGGGTATAATAACAGACTAACTGCATAAAATATCTGGTGGGGATTTTTCTAGGTACCTTATCCAGAGGCACTATACTTATTGCCAAGTGACTTTGGGTGAGGCTACTCTTCATTTTAGCACTGCTGCCTCACAGCGCCAGAGACCCGGGTTCAATTCCCGATTCAGACGACTGACTGTGTGGAGTTTGCACATTCTCCCCGTGTCTGCGTGGGTTTCCTCCCACAGTCCAAAGATGTGCAGGTCAGGTGAATTGGCCATGCTAAATTGCCCGTAGTGTTAGGTAAGGGGTAAATAATTCACTGCATGGATACAAGACTATGGACTGACTCAATCTCTACACCTCACCATTTTCTCCCTACGCACACCAGCGCTAACAGCAAGGACACCCACCTCGACCCTCCCTCTCGTCCTTCCTCCCATTCCAAAAGAAACAACCTGTAATAGGACAGACAGGGCCAAGCCGTGTGGTAGAATGCCCGATAATCGTTCTCTCAACCCATACTACCATCATGTCGGCAGGACCCTGTCACGTACTGGGACTACTGCGTTCCACCAATCAAGTAAGGAACAATGTTCAGTGAAGGGTAAGTCTTACTTAAAGCCACTGGAAGTTCTGTTTCCACCTGGTACAACTTAGAAGCCGTGTCCATGATGCTATGACCCCTTATTTGTCGAGCTGGTGCAAATGGAATCCCCATGGTCTTATGGTCATGAGGCTGGGCTCACGACACACCATCTCTTCCAGCTCTTAGAAGGGGAGCAGGTGGTTCCCTCTGACACTTGCTTCTAAAAACAGCGCAGGTACTGAAACTAATCGGTGATATTTACTGCTCTCCCACTTGTCCTGAAATCCTCAGCAATCTGCGCTCACTTCCACCCTTCGCCTTTGTCTCCTTCATCCACTTCATAATTGTGCAGCCTGTTTATATTGTCTTTCAATGCTCTTCCTGACAAAGTGCATCACCTAATAGTGCTCTGCATTGATCCCTATCTGCCACATACCTGAACACTGCACGAAATTGTCGCTGTACAATTGGAATTTCACATTATCATCCACAAGCTGCCGAGTTCTTCCAGTACTTTTTAAATCTACAAATCACACTCCAGACAGAACAGCTGAAATACTGACACTCTCACGTGTGTGAGGAAGTGAAGTATTGAAACACTTCCCACGGAGTGACTGAAAGATTGACACACGACCCACTGAGCCAGTCAAATATTATCACGCTAAAACTGAGCAACAGGAATACTATAACTCAGGAGGAAAAGTGAGTTAAATACTGACAAACGCCCTGCGGGAAACGAGAAATACTGACAGATTCCACATGTTAGTATTAGTTCCATCGTATTAATGTGTCTATTGGGGTGTCTGTATTGTTATCTGTGTGTTTATGTGTGCTGCATATTCAGGCAGTCTCTGCTATCTTTTAAGTGATCTTGCACAGGCAGTGGCAGCGGGAGAAAAAAGCAATTGGACTCATTCTCAGAAAGGAAGAGGGTGAGGGCAGCACCCACAGCACCAACCAAACTGACAGCACCATTAACACACGCACACGCACACACACACACACACCTGATTCCAATTACACGGAGAACTCTC
>NW_025213413.1:2257-9233 GCF_004010195.1 Chiloscyllium plagiosum | reverse complement strand
AGACCCCACCACTAGGGATATATTTCCCTCCCCACCCCTCTCCGCCTTCCGCAAAGACCGTTCCCTCCGTGACTACCTGGTCAGGTCCACGCCCCCCTACGACCCACCCTCCCATCCTGGCACTTTCCCCTGCCACCGCAGGAACTGTAAAACCTGCGCCCACATCACCTCCCTCTCCTCTATCCATGGCCCCATTGGAGCTTTCCACATCCATCAAAGTTTTACCTGCACATCTACTAATATCATCTATTGTATCCGTTGCTCCCGATGCGGTCTCCTCTACATTGGGGGGACTGGGCGCCTCCTAGCAGAGCGCTTTAGGGAACATCTCCGAGACACCCGCACCAATCAACCAAATCGCCCCGTGGCTCAACATTTCAACTCCCCCTCCCACTCTGCCGAGGATATGGAGGTGCTGGGCCTCCTCCACCGCCGCTCCCCCACCACCAGGCGCCTGGAGGAAGGACGCCTCATCTTCCGCCTCGGAACACTTCAACCCCAGGGCATCAATGTGGATTTTAACAGTTTCCTCATTTCCCCTTCCCCCACCTCATCCTAGCTTCTAACCTCCAGAAACCCAGTAACTCGACCTGTCTGGACTTGTCCGACCTGCCCAGCTCCTTTTCCACCTATCCACTCCACCCTCTCTTCCCTGACCTATCACCTTCATCTCCTTCCCCACCTACCTATTGTCAGTAGGCTACAGAGTGTGGTGGGAGCTGATTGCTTTTCAGATTGGAAACCTGCAAACAACAGTGTGCCACAATAATCTGTGCTGAGTCTCCTGCTTTTCATTAATTGTATAAATAATTTAAAAGTTAGTGCCTGGTTAGTACCTTTACAGATGACACATTTTTTTGGTAAATTGGGGTGTCTCAGAATAGAACGGGCCCTTGATCAGATATGCCAATAGGCCAAGGAGTTGACGATGGATTTTAATTTAGATAAATGTGAAGTGTGCGTTCTGGTAGAGTAGAGCGTGGCAGGAATTATCAACTTTATCCTGGATCCCAGAGAGTATTGTTGACCAATAGACCTCGGGGTGCAGACTCAGTTCCTTGAAATTGGAGGTAGATTGGATAGTGAAGGACACATTTGGCCCGCTTCTCTTCATTCTTCAGTTCATTGAGTATTGGAGTTGCAATGCCATGTTGTGGATGTACAAGATGTTGGTGAGGCCACATTTGGAATAATTTAGTTAATCTGATTCGCCCTGCTACAGAAAGGATATTTTTAGCCTTGAGAAAATTTTGAAAAGATTTCCAAGATATTGCTGGGAATGTAGCGTTTAAGTCAGAGGGAGAGTGTGGACGGACTGGCGCTTCTTTAATAACTTGGAGCATCGAAAATTGATGGGTGACTTTATCGAGGTGTACAAATTCATGAAATGCATGGATGACATTAATAGCTAACATGTTCATTGCCAGGATTGGGGAGGTCCACAAATAGAGGCATGGGTTTACGTGAAAGAGGAAATGTTTTACACGGACCTTAGTGGCAACATTTTCATGCAAATAGTGAGGAGCGCGCTGACAGAGGAATTGGTACAATTTCAACATTTAAAAGGCATCGGCATAGGTATATGAATGGGAAGAATTTCGATGGATGTGGGCAAAATCCTGGAAAATATGATTGGTATATCTTGGTATAACAGGTCCACGTGGTCAAGCTGTACTAAATTGTCCGTTTCTGAAATGCATGACTCTCCAACTCTATACGAGAGATGAGGTGAAATTATAAAAGTGACTTTAGAGTGGGAATGCCCTTCTGCAGACGTTTATGGTGCTTTTCTGTTTATATTTATTCCAAGCTGAGTCAGTTCAATATTTGACAGAAAAGTGAGTTACAAATAATGGGATACAGATAGGAAAGTGGGCTGAAACCCCAAACTGAGCTGAAAATGTGTTGCTGGAAAAGCGCAGCAGGTCAGGCAGCATCCAAGGAACAGGAGAATCGACTTTTCGGGCATAAGCCCTTCTTCATGAATGAGACCCCAAACTGGTCAATCTTGATCTTATTGGCTGGTGAACACCGCTCAACTGCCCACTCCTGCTCCTCAGTCTGATGTTTCTGTGTTCCATTCAGCCCTTCAGATCTGATCGACAGGAGCAGTAGCTGGCCACTTCCTACGGTAATCTGGTGCACAGAAACAGAGAAGACCATTCAGTCCTTCAGGACTGTCAGGCACAGTTTGGGTTCGTTTGGAAAATGTAATTGGAAAACCCAAGTTTGGTGCGAAAGACGCCCCTCATCTGTCTTTACAGATCTTCAAATACCTGCTCGTACTTCATTTGTTGATAATTTTGTAGACCCATATTCACTGTCAATATAGCCCCCTTATTATACCTAGAAATCACAAAATCCTCTGGTCTCCCTGACTGCAACATTCAATAACAGAACTTCCAGGAAAATAACACCCACTAAGTTTGCAATAACAAAATGTGACAACATCAGGACTCACACACACATATACACAAACACACCCGCCAAATACACACACACGTGTCTTGCCCTTCAATAGATCATGGCAGATCTGCTTTCGGTCTCAACTACTCTTCAATGATAAATCTCCATAGCTCTCAACTCCATGTAATGTCAAAATCCGTCTCACTTCTCTTTCATTATTCTCAGTGACCTAGCTCCTCTGACACTCTGGAATGGATAATTCCTGAAATTCACTATACTCTATTTGAAGGAAACCTTCCCTGTTCCTATACCACGATCCATGAATATGAATCAAAGAGATGAATACCAGGGTTCAGGTAAGTGTGACTGGTCCTGATATCAAGGCAGTGGTTGACTGACAATGAAATCATTGAGCGAAACATAATTGGGTTATTGGGAATCGGTGTGAACTCCATACTGGTTGAATCGAATCAAAGCAAAAAGGAAGACGTTTGTGGTTCGTGGATGTCTATCATTTCAGTCCCGGGACATCTCTGTGGAAGATCCTCAGGGTATATTCTTTAGCACAAATATCTTCAGCTTCTTCATCAATGTCTTTTCCCCCATCATAAGGTCAGAAGTGGGGATGGACACTGATTCTCACACAGTGTTCAGAACACTGTGTTCCCCTTTGCTTCTGAAACAGTGTGTGTCCATGTGCAATAAGACCCAGGCAATATTCAAGCTTGTGGTATTAAAGTGCAGGCAACATTCATGTAACAGTACTGCTAGTCACTGCACAATTCTACAGTTAGAAATGAAAAGTTCATTCAGCTTCTCACACTGCCTTCACGGGAAAATGAGGAAGTCATTCACCCGAATTAAGTAGTTGGAAATGAGCAGGGATAGCCCATTTAGTGCCTCCAGCCTATTACACAACAAGAGAAGGCGACGAGTGTTATGGAGCAGACCAGACCCCCTCAAAACTATATTCTGAAGCTAACCTACGTTCTAACAGTCTCTTATTATGTAGACGTAAAATCTCTGATCCAGATGCAATGTGACCTGTCAAACTACTCGTAATGAGATATAGACAAATTATTTAAGCACTGTAGTTAACATTCAACCAAATAAAGAGTAATTCAGACTAATAATAGATGCGGCAACAGTATAGGAACATCCCATATAAAAATGGCTCAATGGAAAGCTCAGATACAGATTCTCACAAACATTTCTCCAAATCAGTCGGTTAAAAAAAAGTACACAAGGAGAAACTTCAGGGACAGTAGCAGCCAGGAGACATTCACTGAAAACTGTTATCTCTGTTGAGACCCCAATAGCTTCTGATTTTACTGAGAAACGATCACCCAGAAATCCTAACGCGTGAGACCTGGCCACACCGTTCAAAACAAGGTCGCCCAAGCTGTTTACTCCAGTGTTCTGAACGAGACAGCTTAGTACATCATGTGCCATCTCTCCCTGCGAAAAGAATCCGGTCAGAATCACTTCTTAAAACCACGGCACTGTCCCACTAGACAGCACATCGAGCTGCTAAACAGGAACCAAAGAAGTTACCCAATCAGACCCTGGCCAATCGGACAGGGAAGAAAAGATTCAGCATCTTGAGTCTAATTCATCGGAGTGAAGACTGCATGAGTGGAGCTGCCGAACACCAAAAGGAAAAAGTCATTTGTTGTACAGACCGCCAAACAGTATTTATGATAAAAGGGATTATAACGAAATTCGAGATGATGGCCCTGAAGTTATAGCAGATTTTGTTTTGGAAGATTTGAAACTACATGTTGATTGGCCTAACAACACTGGTAACAATCTGAGGGAGGGGAATCTCCTTGACTGTGTTTGGAGTGGTTTCCTCAAACAATATGTCGAAGGAACTAAGCTTGCAGGAAACATAATAACTGACAGCAAAAGCCTCTGTTGACATGTGAAGAGAAAGACTGATGAAGACAAATGAAGGTCCAGTGCACTTAGAATCAGGTGAACTCATAATGGACAGCAAAGTCATGGCAGAACACTTTAAAAGTAATTTGGATCTGTCTTCACTAAGGATAAATACTGTGTAATAAAAAAAGTATTAATTAAAAACACTGTGATGCGCGACCTTTCACAGTAGAATTCTTCATTAAGATGGAAAGTGTCACTATTAAATTTGAAACTACATCCTGTTCCTGTGTAACTGACTCGAGGGGCTAAATGGCCTCGTACTGCTCCTGTGAATTTGAGTCAATGTATTGAAGCACTACTTCCTCGTTCAATTCGAAAGGGCCAACGGGCTGATTGGGTTACCCCGGTTTCTGTTTAACAGCTCCATGTGCTGACGAGTGTGACAAAACTGCAGCGTTAAGAAGTGATTTTGTCCTGATTTCTTCTGAGAGAGATTGAACGAGAGGTACCAAGCTGTCCAGTTAGAACACATGCGTGAACAACTTTGGAGGCCTTGTGTTTATTGTAATGCAGCTTGAATTGATGTGGCCAGCTAACACAAGTTAGGATTTCTGGGTTTTCGTATCTCAGTAACTTCGGAAGCTATTGGGGTCTCATCAGAGTTAGAGGCTTCAGTGAATGTCTCCTTACTGGTACTGACTGCGAATTTTCTCTTCGTGTTCTTTCTGTTTTTTCCCTCCTGAATTGGAGAAGTGTTTATGAGAATCTGTGTCTGAACGTGCCTTTTTACCAAGAGACTTATTTATGGGATGTTCTAAAATTTGAACAGCTAGTTAGCAATAGTTACTGTATCTATTATTGTGTGATGTATTCCAATAAAGATATTCTGAATTACACTTTGTTTGTCATATTTTGACTATAAAGCTTAAATAGATTGTGCATAACTTATTACTGAGGAGTTTTACTGGTCACATTGCACCTGGATCAGAGACTTTACATCTGCTTTTAAAATAAGAAAGCGTTAGAATCTAGGCTACCTTCTTAAGATATTTTTGAGGGAGTCTGGTCGAGTCCATAAATATCAAGGAGGCATCTTCCATCTCCGAGAAGACATACCTGTGTTCCCTATGGAAGACAGAGGCTGGCAGGAATGTCTTACTGTTTCAGAAGCAAGATATGCTGGCTGATTTGGGGTTTGTGTAAAACAAGACATTCAGTGCAAGATCACACACCGACTGCACATTAATGTGAGGAGTGTACATTCAGATCAATCGCCTTGGGGTTCTGCAGAGGCACATTAACTATTATGAATGCCCCATGAGATTGATAAATGGACTGTCGAACTTCGACTAATTGTAATCTAGTTCGTCACGATGAAGGGCTTTTTTGCCAGAAACATCGACTTTTCCTGCTCCTCAGATGCTGCCTGATATGCTGTGCTTCTCCAGCGACACTCTAATCTTGACTCTGATCTTCATCATCTTCAGTACCCACTTCCCTCATGCTGAGCTTGTCTAGTGTACGTCCTGTATGCCTTGCTCTGTCCAAGTTTCGTTCCACCCTATGATATTTTCCTGTTCCTTGGTGTTGCCTAGCCTGCTATGCTTTTCCAGCGACACACGTTTCCACTCTGGATGTGTAGGTTTCACATAGGATTATGGCTGAGGTACGTGTTCTCAGATACAGGCTATCGCTGCAGGACTTTCCCAGGAAAGTGCCCAGGGCCAGTCATCTTCAGCTGCGTCGTCAATGATCTTCGCTCCATCATAAAGTCAGTTTTCAGGAATGCTCAGTGATGATTGCACACTGTTCAGCACCATTCATGACTTCTCAGATAATTAAGCAATCCATATCAAAATGTAACAAAAATGAAAAAGATCCTCATTATACCATGATGCTAAAGGAGCGGTAAATCTCTCACAAGAAAGAGCCTAAAGTCTGTATCTCAAAGCGAGGAGCATTGATAATAAGATGGCTGAATTAACTGTGCAGACAGTCATTAATGGATATGATGTATGGGAATCAAGGAGACCTGTCTCCAAGGGGACCAAGGATGGGAACTCAAAGTGGAAATTTCTTCAACTTTCAGGAAATTTCGAAGGTAGGAAATGGAGTTGGGTGGCGTTGCTGTTCAGGAGGAGATTAACACAACAGAAAGGGAGGACATTAGCTTGGTTTCTGCATGAGTGGAGCTGCACCAAATGGAAAACAGGCATTTGGTGTACAGATCACCAAATAGTAGTTGTGAAGTCGGGGACATTACCAAAATTAGAAGTTACAGCCGTCATTATGGATGACTTCAATCTACGTATTTATTGCATGAATCAAACTGGTAGCAATGTCGGTACAAACCCACCGACTCCCACAGCTACCTAGATTACACCTCTTCCCACCCTACCTCCTGCAAAAATGCCATCCCGTTTTCCCAATTCCTCCGCCTCCGCCGCATCTGCTCCCAGGAGGACCAGTTCCACCACAGAACACACCAGATGGCCTCGTTCTTTACAGACCGCAATTTCCCTTCCCACGTGGTTAAAGATGCCCTCCAACGCATCTCATCCACATCCCGCACCTTCGCCCTCAGACCCCACCCCTGCAACCGTAACAAGGACAGAACGCCCCTGTTGCTCACCTTCCACCCTACCAACCTTCGCATAAACCAAATCATCCGCTGACATTTCCACCA
>NW_025213413.1:0-1674 GCF_004010195.1 Chiloscyllium plagiosum | reverse complement strand
AGCTCAGCACTGTCCCCATGACTTGTCCTACCTGCCTATCTTCTTTTCCACTTATCCACTCCACCCTCCTCCTCGACCTATCGCCTTCATCCCCTCCCCCCACTTACCTATTGTACTCTATGCTACTTTCCCAGCATCCACATCCTCCTCTCACTTATCTCTCCACCCTTCAGGCTCTCTGCCCGTATTCCTAATGAAGGGCTTTTGCCCGAAACGTCGATTTTACTACTCCGCGAATGCTGCCTGAACTGCTGTGCTCTTCCAGCACCACTAATCCAGAATCTGGTTTCCAGCATCTGCAGTCATTGTTTTTTCCTACCTGATACACAAGGAAAGACTAGATGAACTGGGATAGGACTTGTTGGAATCAGAAATATTTGGGGGTATCTCATCGAAGCATTTAACCTCCAAGTGAAATTGGACTGATTACGTGCAGGAAGAATGTTCCTAATATTGGGGAACTCCAGAACTAGGGGCCACAGTCTAACTATAAGGGATAGCCCATTCAGCACAGGGATGGGGAAGACGTTCTTCACTTGGAGAGTTGTGAACCTGAAGAAGTCTTTCCTACAGGAAGCTGTTGGGGCCAATCATTAGAAATATCCAATAGGGAGCGAGACGTGGCCATTGTGGCTTAAAGGATCAACGAGTATGGAGAGAAAGCCAGAATTGGATACTGAGATTGCATAATCATTCAAGATCTAATTGAACAGCGATGTGGTCTCGATAAGCCGAATCACCTACTCCTGCATCCATTTCCTAAGTGTATATGTTATTACGTTATGCCTGCACTGCTCACAAAGCTGTTCCGTGTACTTAGTTACACGTGACAACAAAGCAAACCAATCAATCCTGGGTAAAGTTTGGAATTTATCACCCCATCCACGTTTCATTTGGAAATAAGTGATCCTCACCAATACCCAAATTTCAATGTCGCCATTTTCTCTTCTCTCACAGCGTGATAACCCAATCACTCAGCTTCTGCACTCTCTCCTTCTGGAACCATTGCTTTTGTCTGTACAACGAGGTCACTCCATGAAAAGGAGATCATGCAGTACTTTAAAACTCTCTGAGAAAGGTTCGACTGCTGCAGAAAGTTGACTTTACTTATGTTCTTGAATCATCTTACAATGAAAAACAATACAAGTTCAATGCCCCTTCACTTACGGCTGAGTATGTACTATTTTGATGATTCATGACTTAGACATGTAGGTCCTTTTGGACAACCACACCTCCTAACCACGCACAATTTAATAGATACAAAATAAGATGCATGCTATTTCTTTCCCATACTCCAGACATTTGTCTGACTTGCAAGTTACTGTATTTCGATACGAGTGATTACTCATGAGTAACAGCCTTCAGTCCAAAAAAGTGTCCTGCTCTGTGTACTGTCTCCATTAACTAATTCTTAATCCAAGTCCTGTATTTTCTCCTAAGCCATGGACTTTCGCTCACCTGTCATAACCATGTCAAAAACGCTACAAATTCAAGCAAAAAACTCCCACTGGTCCTAATTTGTGGAAGAGTCAGCTAAGAATTCCACATTTTTTCGAGTCATATCATGATTCCGCAAGTGTCTCGGTATCACATTCCTTCTAAAAATTATAATGTTCCAGTTCCTGTAGCTACGTTCCAGATTGCAGAATTGCAATAGCTACTTTTTCATTCTGC
>NW_025213412.1:28731-32903 GCF_004010195.1 Chiloscyllium plagiosum | reverse complement strand
TGTTTTATTGTACCGATAGCAGTCATAAGATGTGAGAGTTCAGGGGTGTTGAAAGCTTCGGTAAAGAACCCATCTGACTTTGTTCTGAAGTGTCTTCGGCTGTTGTTCCCTCCTGCGTGTAATAATCAATGTTTGAATTTACCTTTATGCCAAGGATGAATTGTTGGGTTGTGGGTTGTTGCTGTATTGGAACGATTAATTGGTAACTGTTGTTATGGTCGGTCAGTTAAGTTTTCCAGTGGTTAATATATTCCAAATTCTGCTATTTTCGATCGTGTTTCAAATGTAGTGTTTAACTAAATTCTGTTTTGCTTAAAGCCAAGCCGTTTGTATAAGGGCATCAGACCTGGAAATTCCACTTCACTCCACAATTGCCTTTAAAATAAGAAAAGTTAGGTTTTAGGCTACATTTTTCAAATAATTGAGGTGGCCTGACCTGCTCCATAACACGTGCACAATGAGATGCTGAAGCCTTCCCCGTCATTACTGTGAAAAAATGCAGCTTTTGTTGAAATCAGATGAAAAATTAAATTAAGGGGGGGTAGGTATAGGACAGATGTTAGAGGTAGGTTCTTTACTCAGCGAGTCGTGAGTTCATGGAATGCCCTGCCAGTAGCAGTGGTGGACTCTCCCTCATTATGGGCATTTAAGCGGGCATTGGATAGGCATATGGAGGATAGTGGGCTAGTGTAGGTTAGGTGGGCTTGGATCGGCGCAACATCGAGGGCCGAAGGGCCTGTACTACGCTGTATTCTTCTATGTTCTATGTTCTATGACACCCGGTTATTGTTTACCAGGTTTATTTGAAATTGCAAGGAGTCGGATCTCAGCTCCTTCGTCAGGAGTGCCTTGATAGAGATGTATAAGACACAGTGTTTATCAGTAAACTTTTTTAAAAAAAATTAACACTAGATGCCCTTGTAGAGGTAGGAGCTAGACTGCTTACTAAATGCAAAATGTGGATTATTTTGAAATCCTTGTCCTTGGTTAATAAAATATTTTATCAGTGAGGTGACATCTCAGATTGGACGATGAGTTTCAGGTGTAAAGACCCTCTTTGAACCTGATTATGTTTTAAGTTGAGTTCAGGTTTTGATTTGACTGAAAAAATCTTCAATGAAATAATTCGTTTGTGTGCATGTGTGTCCGTGCGTGCCTGTGTGTGTGTATGTGCGTGTCCATGTGTCAGAGAAACAGTGTGACTGTGTGTGACAGAGCTTGTGTGAGTAAAAGTGAAAGAATACTAATGTGCATGCATGGCAGAGAGAGACTCTGCATTTGAGAGAGTGTGAATTGTGGATGAATACGTGAGTGTGAGTGCACATGTGTATGTGTTTGCTTGCAATGGATAGCTTGTGTCGGTGTACAGTGTGTGTGAGAGAGGCTCTGTGTGTGAATACATTGTGTGGTGCCATTCCCTGTACAGTGCCATGTACTCTATGACTCAAAAAAGAAACATGAAATTGGCTGAGATCACAACAGCAAACATATCGTTTTCCTTCGATTCTGAAACTCTGTGTTCCTGGCCCTCTACCCATAGCTTTGAGACAATAGTCTGCTGCGGGCTCAACTCGTCTCTAAAATTTGCCTCACAGTGAATGCTTTGAGCAGCAGAATCAGGAAGAATGGGCGAATATATTTAGAATGTGGTGGAAGAGGTTGATTGTGTCTCAGAATGGAGAGTCAATGGTGATGAATGCTAATTTACAAAAGCACGGGAGATTCTGCAACCGATCGCAATCCATTAACATAAAATGCCAGCGAATGTTGCTTTAACAGTTCAAGGAAACTAGTGTTCCCAGAGACGAAGCCACTGTTTGTTCACTGCAATATTGACATTTCAGCTTCTTGTAACGAATGGCCAAAAATCAAATAAATGTGAAGGTGATGTTGAAACACATAATGCAGTCAGTGACTGCATAAAGCAGGGCAGTATTAATGTAAAACACTGGGAGGAACTTGATTAAATAAATGTGTTACCAGCCAAACGATAAAAAATTACAACGTGTCCCATAAACAGTTTGAGGACAATGATCAGTTGATCCGTGGCTGCCATTGGCACCAGATAACAAATGACACACTTTGAGAAAGACCCAGTGGGCTGAACGGATTTATTCTGCCCTGATGTCTTATTAATATAAATAATTGGATGGCAAATGTCATCACTAGACGCAATCACATCAAAGAGAATCTTAAAACAGAGATGGTCGTGATTGGAAGGTTTAATGGCGACGGGGCTTTAGTTAGATTTTGAGCTGCTCAACGCCGTGGTGTCATTAGCTATGAAGATCTGTAACTGAATGCGGAACAGCAGAAAATTTCAATACAGTAGCTAGCCGAATCATGTATGTTCAGCTTATGAATGTTTGTGCTTCTGAACTCAATTGCAAAGAAATGTAAGTGTAAAGATCCGATCTCCAATGGTCTCCTGCATTGAAACGGCATATAAACGGCTTATTTCTGTGGTCTTGCGTTTTATTCTGAATTACGTGCAAATTGATATGGGATCAGGCACCAGAACAGAACATGTTTGCAATACTGGGAAAGACAGCAAGAGACAGAAAATAGAAGGAATAATCCAAACTTCTTGGATTTGTCTGTGTGGGTTCCCCCCGGGTGCTCAGGTTAGCTCCCACAGTCCATTGATGTGCAGGATGGGTACACTGACCACGCCAATATTGCTCTGCATTATCCAAGGACGTGCAAGCTTTTATTTTGATTATTCATTAAAAAGGCAAGGTTGTAGAGATAGGGTAGGAAGGTGCGTGTGATGGGGATGAACTACAGATGGTCGGTGTGTCGACTCAATGATCCAAATGGTCTGTTTCCACAGTGGAAGTATTCTATGATTCTAACAAGGCATATCTGCCTGGACGTGGGTTTACTATCTGTGTATTCATGACTTACTGTTGACAGAACTTTCCGCAAATGAGTAAACGTTTAATCGAATTCCCGACCTAAAATGTCCATATCACGATACTCCAGAGGGAGTCATCCAAAAGTGTTCCCACTCGGGGACAACAAGTCAAGGTAAATCCGACTCATTATCACTGGGTTTGCAACATGGTGAAATTAAAATATTCAATGATTTAAAAATTCTCTCATACTTCCTCACCAAGCGTTATGAATATTCGATAGTAATAAAACATCGACACAAACAATTTATCATGAATGAATCAACTTTAGCACCGCAAAGACAAACAATAAGCCATCTGATTGATATATTTAACATAAGCTGAGTCTTCTTTGATCGTATCATTTCGCCATAGACACAATTACAGGATTAATTGAAATGAAAAATAAAAGAGTTGTAGTTCCCAATGCAAACAGATTTTGAAGCGATGGATGCCCAACCTTTGAGTAAAGTTTGGATCACGTGTCGTTCACAACAACATAACGTATCTCGAAAATCAAATGCATGGGTGCCTGCGAACAGGTTCAGGAGACTTGTAGATATATTTGCTTATTTATTGCAGACTGGGATTCTTATTTACAGAACTATAAATAATTTGTTGTCATTAATAATGAGTAAAATAGTAGATAACAGTCTCTTTCTCTCTCTCTCTCTCTCTTTCTCTCTTTCTCAGCGTCTCTCCCTCTGTCTGTCCCTCGTTCTGTCTCTTTCTCTGTTTTTTGCGTGCTTTTTTCTGTCTTGGTTTTTCTCTGTGTCAGTCTCACTGCTTCTCTATATCGCGCTTTCTACCTGTCATTCTGGCTGTCTGTACTGCGTCTCTCTGCTTTCCCGTATCTTTATCTCTGCGTCCATATCTGCCTTTCGCTCTTTTTCCCCCTTTCTCTATTTCTGTATCTCTCTGTTGTCTCACTCCTAGTCCACTCACTTTGTCTATCTTCATCTCTATCTTGTTGCGTGTCTCGCTATGTTTCTCTCTTCTCACTTTCCATAACCCCTGTTATCTTTCACTCCTTGCTTCGTATTCCCATTCTTTCTACGTTCATCCCTTGTTTGATATGTCTCTCTATCTTTCTCCCTCTCCCGCTCTCTGTCTCTTTGTCTCTACATTTATTGTGATGTCTCTCTCTAATTTTCTCGCTGTCTTTCTCTGTCTCTCCTGCTCTCTCTTCCGCTCTCTTTTTTTTTGCTCTATTTGTCTCTCGGTGTTGTCCCTTCCTCCGTCCCACTCACACTCTCTCTGTCTCTCTCCACACTTTCT
>NW_025213412.1:21391-28590 GCF_004010195.1 Chiloscyllium plagiosum | reverse complement strand
TCTATTTCTCTTTCTCTCCTCTCTCTCTCTCTCTACCTTTGCGTTTTTCTCTGTCTATCTTTCTCTATATCTTCCTCACTTGTTCTCTCTGACATCCTCACTTTCTTTCCTCTGTCTCCCTCTAGGTCACGATCACTCACAATTCCTGCATGTGTCTCTCTCACTCTCTGTCTCTCCATCTCAGTCTCACTGCTTCTCTTTCCTTTTTTGTCTTTTTGCTCTCAAGGGTAAAACATTACAAGGAAAGTTCCAACACAAGAACAGGCTCTTCTGCCCTCGAAACTCCGCCGATCCAGATCTTCTACATTAACCTCTCTCTAATTTTCTTAGGAACTGTGCTCCACTGCTCCTGGCATATTCATTTATCTGTCTGGATATATCTTAATTGACGACATCATGCCTTACTCTACCACCTCCACTGGCAACACGTTCCAAGGACCCCATGTCAGTAAAAAACTTGCCACACATATCTACGTAAAACTTTTCCCTTCCCATCTGGGAATCGTGACCCCAAGTCATCCAACAAATAATAAACAATGAATAAAGAAAAATTACAGCCCAGGAGCAGGCCATTCGGGCCTCCAAGCTTGTGCCGATCCAAATACACTGTCTAAACCTGGCAGCCAATTCATAATCATCTATCTCCCTCTGCTCCCCACCTACTCATGCATCTGTCCAGACGCATCTTCAATGAATCTACCGTGCCTACCTCTACTACCTCTTCTGGCACCCTCTACGTGAAGTACTTGCTGCGTGTATTCTCCTCAAATGTTTCACTTCTCACCTTGATAGCGTGACCTCACGTTATTGAATCTTTCACTCCTGTTGCTCAATCAGTTCCTTATCCACCTGGCAAGAACACCCTGCACACAATGTGACTTCAATGACTCCATTAGTTTAACATGGAGAACCTTATCAAACGCCTTACTCAAGTCCATTTGCATGAAATCTACAGACCTTCCTTCATCCATCAACGTGGTCACTTCCTCAAATAACTCCTTTAAGTTGGGAAGGCACGATCTCCCCCGCACAAAACCATGTTGCCTATCACTGATAAGCTCATTACATTCCAAATATAAATAGACTTTATCCCTCAGTACTTCCTCCAGCAACTTACTCACCACTGACATCAGGCTCACTGGTCTGTAGTTACCCGGAATATCACTATTACCCTTCTTGTGCAGGGGGACAACGTGAGCAAGCATCCAGTCTTCCAGCACCTCACCTGCGTTTAAGGTGCGGCAAAGATATCCTCTCTCGCCTCCTTCAGCAACCTGGGATACATCCAATCCAGTCCTGAGGATTTGTCCACCTTAATATCCCCTAGCCTACCCAACACATTTTGCCAACCAATGTCAACGTGTTCCAGAGAAATCAAACTTGCATCTCTAATCTCAGCATTCATCATGTCCCTCTCCTCAGTGAACACTGATACAAATTAATCATTCAGAATCTCACCCATTTTCTCAGGTTCAAATACAGCCTTCCTCCCTCATCCTTCAGTGGACTAATCCTTTCTTTATTTACCGGTTTGCTTCTTATATAAGAATAAAATACGTTGGTATTCTCCTTAATTCTGCTTGCCAAAGTTGTTTCCTGACCCCTTTTAGCCCGCTTGATTCCTCGTTTAAGACTGGTCCTACTATCCAGACATTCCTCCAGGCCCCGTTCCGTTTTGAGCTGCCTGAACCTTATGCACACTTCCCTTTTCCTCTTGGCTAATTGGACGATTTCTGCTGTCATCCACAGTTCACGAATCCTTACTTTCCTATCCTTTGCTTTCAACATGACATGCCAATCTGCTCTATTGTGAACCTATCTGTGAAAGCATCCCACGTATCAAATGTGGACTTACCTTCAAATATCTGTGTCCAATCCACATTTCCCAGCTCCTGCCTAATTTTGATATAATTGGCCTTGGCCCAGTTCAGTCCTCTTTCCTTAGGACCACTCTCATCTTTTTCTACAAGGATTCTAAAACTTAAAAATTGTGGTCACTGTTCCCAAAGAAATCCCCATCGCAACTTCTACCA
Organism: Chiloscyllium plagiosum; assembly: GCF_004010195.1. NCBI lineage: Eukaryota > Metazoa > Chordata > Chondrichthyes > Orectolobiformes > Hemiscylliidae > Chiloscyllium > Chiloscyllium plagiosum. Next base: position 26,557 of record NW_025213412.1, on the reverse strand, counting down.
CCTGGCCTGGCTCATTCCCCAACACCAGATCCAATATGGCCACTTCCAATCCTGGGCCCTTCTTACAATTTCTGTCCCATCCAGATCTCTGCTACTAAGTGAATCCTCGTCAATTTTGGGAAATTAAGATCTCTCATCACCACCACCTTGCTCCCTCTCTATCTTTCCACAATCTGTTTACCTATTTGTTCTTCTGTCTCACACTCACTGTTGGGAGGCCTGTAATACAGCCCTAACAATGTAACTGCACCCTTATTTTTCAGCTCCACCATAATGCCTCACTACGCAAGCCCTCCAATATGTCCACCTTTCGAACCATGATATCATCCATGACCAGCAAAGCAACTCCTCCCCCCTTTTTACTTCCCTCCCTGTCCTGTCTGAAGTGTCTATATCCTGGAACATTTAGTTGCCAATCATGTCTTTCCTTCAAAAACGTCCCTGTCACTGCAATAATGTCATACTCCCAGACACCAATCCAAGCTGTACGTTCATCTGCCTTACACACTATACTCCTTGCATTAAAATATATGCACTTCAGGCAACCAGTTCTTTTGCATTCATCTGTGCTCTGCCTACTTTTCCGCTTATTTATGCTAAATTCATGATTCTTGCATTCTCCAGTTTCCACCTCGCTGTCTACATGTCTTCTCTTCTGTTTCCCAGCCCTCTGACACATTAGTTTAAAATCTCCCCAACAACAGTGGGAAAACCTCCCCCAACGATATAGGTTCCAGTCTTGTTCAGGTGTAGGCCTTCCAATTTGTAATAGTCCCACCTTCCCCAGGACCGTCCCAATGTCCAACAAGTTTGAATCCCTCCCTCCTACACCATTCCTCAAGCCACGTGTTCATCCTGCCTATTCTTTCATTTCAACGCTGGCTAGTACGTGACACTGTTAGTAATCCCGAGATCACTACATTTGATATCCTCTTTTTTTAAGTTCTCTCCTATATTCCTGAATTCTGCTTTCAGGTCCTCATCTCGTTTTTATTTTACTTACATCGATAGGGCCGATATGCAACAATCAACTATCTGTTCATTCTTCCCTTTTAGAATGCTCTATAGCCAATCGATGACATCCCTGACCCGAGCACCTTGCAGGCAACTTACAATGCCGAGAGTCTCGTTTTCTGCCACAGAACCGCCTATCTCCTCCCCTTACAATAGAATGGCCGATGAGTACGGCCGTACGAGTTTCCCCTCCCTTCTGAACAGCATGATACTGGCAACTGCTGCCCTCCACTAGTGAGCCATCTCCCCCAACAGTATCCAAAACGGTTTATATGTTTTGGCGGGAGATGACCGCAGGGGACACCTGCACTGCCTCATTCTCCTTGTTTTGCCTTTTGATCACCCATTCCCTGACTCCCTTAGCAATTCTAACCTGCAGTGTGACCAGTTCACTGAATGTGCTATCCACGACCTCATCATTATCCAGGCTGCTCCATAGTGAGTCTAACCACAGCTCCAGAGCCATCGTGCGGACAAACATAAGCTGCAGCTGGACACACTTCTTGCAAGTTAACAGTCAGGAACATCAGCCACTCTCCTGATATACTACATCAAGCAAGAGCAACATGCCACAGATCTGAGGTCCCCTGTCATTTTAAGGCTTAGCTTTATATCAATTAATTAAAGCCACACAATTCACTTAAACGTATGAAATTGAGTCACCTTCTCTGGAAAGAAAAAGCTTCTTGGTAATCACTCACTCTGTACCTCTCTTGACTTTGTCGACCTCAATCAGGTACACCGAACCTTCCCCTTTCTAATGAATGTATTCCTAACCTACTCAAACTATCTTAATAGCTAGCACCCTCGGTACCAGGCAATATCCTGGGGAACCTCCTCTGCACCCTTTCCAAAGCATCCCCAACCTTTTCGCAATGTGGCGACCAGATTTGTGCGCACTATTCCAAATGCGGCCGAACCAAATTCCTCTACAACTATAACATGACTGCCACCCCTTGTACTCAATACCCGATCCGATGAAGGCAAGGATGCCCTATATGGCTTCTTGACCACTTTCGTTGGCACCTTCAAGGTATAACGGACCTGAACACCCAGATCTCTCTGCAGATCAATTTTTTCCTAGGACATTTCCATTTAGCATACATTTGGCTCTTGAATTCGATCTTCCAAGATGCATCACCTCGTTATTGCCAGAATGGATCTCTACCTGCCATTTCTCTGCCCAACACTGAGATATCTATATTCTGCTGCATTCTCTGATAGACCCCTTCACTATCTCCTACTGCATCTGTATGAATTACATAAGCAAACTTTCTAATCAGACCAACTAGACCCTACTCCTAATACGGATCCCTGTGGATCGCCTCTGTCAAAATTCTCCATTTTAAACACTCCCTTCTACGACAACTTTTTGCCTCCTGCTGCCAATTCAGGTCTCTATCGATCACGCTCTTAGAATCTGGACCCAATGTGACATAACTTTCTCTATCAGCCGACCATGGGCACCCAATTCTAATGTCTTATTGAAGTACATTTATGTGAAATCTGCAGCAATTCCCTCAACGATCCACTTTGTCAAAGCGTACTATTATTAAGTTCGAAGGATATGACCTTGATGACACAAAACCCTGTTGTCGATTACTGTTAAGCCCGTTTTCTTCTAAATGTAAATCAATTGGATCCTTCAACATCTTCTCCAACAGATGTTAGGCTCACTGGTCTAAAATTGCCTGGATTATCGCTGCTGTCTGTCGAAACAAGGGGTCAGTTTTCACTATTCTCCAATCTTCCGTGATCTCAACTGTGTTCGAAATGCTGCAAAGATATATTTTAAGGTCCCGGCTATTTCCTCTCTCCCTTCCGTCAGCAACCTGGCATTGATCCCATCTATACCTGGGGACTGGTTCACCTTAATGCCTTTATCAATACACAACATTTCCTCCCTCCTTACGCAGACTTGACCTCGAGTAATCAAACATCTATCCCAAGCCTCAACATCCATTATGTCCCTCCCCTCGGTGAATATTGATGCAACATACTCATTAAAAGTCCCACACACTTTCTCTGAGTGCACATAAATTTCCTCCTTTATCCTTGAATGGGCAAACCCCTTCTCCCGTTACCCCCTTGTTATTATATACGAATAAAAGGCTTTGGGATTTCCCTTAATCCTGTCTTCTAAAAGCTAATACATGATACCTTTCAACCCACTTCATTCCTCGTTTCAGATTAGCCCTTCTTCCAAATCTTCGTCTGTTTTTAGTCACCTGGTCTTTATGGATGCTTCATTTGTCCTCTCATCTCGTCTCACAATTTCAACTGATATCCATGGTTCCCAGTCGTGCCATTTCTAACCCCCATTTCACTGGAACATGTCAGTCATACACTCTGATCAAACATTCCTTCCAAGCCTCCCACGGCACGGTGGCACAGTGGTTAGCACTGCTGCCTCACAGCGCCAAGAGACCCGGGTTCAATTCCCAACTCAGGCGACTGACTGTGTGGAGTTTGCACGTTCTCCCTGTGTCTGCGTGGGTTTCCTCCGGGTGCTCCGGTTTCCTCCCACAGTCCAAAGATGTTCAGGTCAGGTGAATTGGCCATGCTAAATTGCCTGTGGTGTTAGGTAAAGGGGCAAATGTAGGGGAATGGGTGGGTTGCGCTTCGGTGGGTCGGTGTGGACTTGTTGGGCCGAAGGACCTGTTTCCACACTGTAATGTCATGTAATCTAATTTAATCTTATCAATTGTGAATTTACCCTCAAACCGCTGATTCCAATCACAGTTCAAAGCTCGTGCAGAACTTTCCTCCGGTTGTTCTATTCTTAACAAACATTCTTCATTTAGGACCACTCTCGTCTTTGTACTCTAAACCTTACGGAATTCGGATCACTATTCCCAAAGTAAACCATTTCTGAAACCTCGATCACCTGGCCTGGCTTATTCCCCAACATCAGGCAGCATCCGAGGACTCACAGATCCAAAAATAGAGAATCGAAAGAAATCCATAATTTTACTGTTTCTCATCTCGGCCAACTTCTTACTGGCATGGACAGTCATTATGGTTTATTCAATTTGGTACCGGGCGAGGTTATTAGGACAGAAGTTAATATTTTTCCATTATTTTGTTCGGGAAATTGGATACATCTGCCAGCTCAGCAGTTGCTGCACAAATATTTGTATTTATGCTGTGGCATTAACCAAGTTCAGGGATCAGATGTATGATGTACTCAAATATCCAATTACTATCTCACGAAAATTATTTAATGAAAGAAAAAGTAGTTAAAAATAGAGAAATCAGTTTTAATTCGGATTCACTTCCTTTTGCATGGCCTCAGAAAGAGAAACAAAAGGGGGTCAGTGAGCACAAATCAGCATGTGGTAATTAAACACAATGAAGTCGGTCTATTCTTCCCCTAGGTCAGTGATATGCACGCAATATGATCAACCTGTTCGCTCGGTTTCTGCTAAATTTGTGTGTTGCTTTGCTTGCATGCCCAAGGTTGACAATCCAATCTCCAAGCATGGAGAGATAAGCTAGAGGAATCCTCTTGCAAGGATGCCTGCCTTGAAGAAGTTTTCCTCCTCTCTCTACATGAATCTCAGGGAGTCTCTCTCTCACTGCAACTCCCAGGTCATTTCCTCAGCCCTGAAGCTCTTCCCCCCACCCCTGAAACAAACTCGCTATCACAGCCACATTTGCTTCCTCAGTGCCTGTCTCCGTAACCAACTCACCCCACAGGGACTCCGGACCACCTCTAAACCAGCAGGGTCCGGACCCGAACAGGACAGACAGTACAGATTACAGATTCAAAAACACCAGCAACAGTTCTCCTTCAAGATCCTCCGCTCCACGCTTGCAGCAATGCGCCGGTACCTAACCTCTCTACAGTCAGCCCTGCCTCAGCTGAGGGCCACACTCTCTCAGAATTGCAAAGGACCCACTCTGTACTACATCCTCAGGAGAATCCATACTCTCAACAAACAGTATTTCAATTCCATCTCAAACATCAAAAACTGTAAGTACAACAAACTTTTATCTACCCACCTCCATAACCAGCGCTCCTCAAACATTCCAGAAGATTCCCCTGGCCTCGGAAACACCATTAGCCATGCGGCTGATGCAGCTACCACCCCCACGCTGATTGATGATGTCACTTCCGCCTCCATCATGGCCACTCCCACAACCACTTCC
>NW_025213412.1:17637-19114 GCF_004010195.1 Chiloscyllium plagiosum | reverse complement strand
ATTCTCAAGTTCCCTGGATGCTGCCTGACCTGCTGCGCGTTTCCAGCAACACATTTTCAGCTCTGATCTCCAGCATCTGCAGACCTCACTCTCTCCTCTGTTGATAAAGACCCATACTGTGTCGCTGAGAGGGAGTAAATGCCCCCCTTTGGGAGATTATGAACGTAAGTATTAACAGTGCCGTTGACTGAGTAGTTTAGGCAGAGCAGTGCTGTTCAAGCTGTGGTGAGAATAGAAAACAAAGATGAACAGTAAAACCGGCAAGCGATCACGGTGTGGGGTGCCGTTGACTGAGTAGTTTAGGCAGAGCAGTGCTGTTCAAGCTGTGGTGAGAATAGAAAACAAAGATGAACAGTAAAACCGGCAAGCGATCAACGGTGTGGGGTTAGGAAAGACGAGATTTCTGTGTTTCCCATTGAAGCAGTGACGGGGAGGAACGGGCAAGAGATCAATTGGGAGAGGTCAGGTCAGACAATGTTTATGTGATTCCCACTGGAGCCAGGGACAGGACAAAAGAAGCAGGAGATCAGCAGTGAGGGGTTAGAACAGGCAGGGTATATTTGTGGGTGAAACCGTGTGTCCAGTTGTGTACCGCTCGTTTCAGTATTGATTGTTTTATGCATCAATGTTCCAGAGATTAAAGATGGGCGGCTTCTTAATGAGGAGGAAATCCTTTGCACAAAGAACAATGGAGAAAGGCTGAACCGTGGCAAATGATCAGAGCGAGTGATACACAATTGGGAGGGTTCAGAAGGCATAAGAGTACACACTGATTGGGGGTCTTCTGGAATTACAGATGAGCAGAGGAATGTTTGTGTGAATGCACACAGATCCTTGAAGGCAGCCGACAGATGCAGAAGGAAGATCAGAAGTGATTTCATATAATGGCCTTTATTAGTTGAGGCACTGAGCACATGAACAAGCATGTTAGGTTGTAGCTGTGCACAACAATTGTTAGGTGACAAATGGAAGACCACAGTATGTGAAGGATGTGATTACGTGGGAGAGGATGCAGAGGAGATTGGATTGTGAACCTTGGGCATGCAAGCAAAGCAACACACAAATTTAGCAGAAACCGAGCGAACAGGTTGATCATATTGCGTGCATATCACTGACCTAGGGGAAGAATAGACCGACTTCATTGTGTTTAATTACCACATGCTGATTTGTGCTCACTGACCCCCTTTTGTTTCTCTTTCTGAGGCCATGCAAAAGGCAAGTGAATCTGATTTATAACCGATTTCTTGCTTTTTAACTGCTTTTTTATTTCATTAAATAATTTTCGTGAGATAGTAATTGGATATTTGAGTACATCATACATCTGATCCCTGAACTTGGTTAATGCCACAGCATAAATACAAATATTTGTGCAGCAACTGCTGAGCTGGCAGTGCTGAGCTCTTCTCCCCACCCCCACCCTCCTCTAGCTTATCTCTCCATGCTTCAGGCTCTCTGCCTTTATTCCTGATGAAGGGCT
>NW_025213412.1:5682-16811 GCF_004010195.1 Chiloscyllium plagiosum | reverse complement strand
GTGTGTGTGTGTGTGTGTGTGTGTGTGTGTGTGTGTGTGTGTGTGTGTGTGTGTGTGTGTGTGTTCGGGTGTGTGTGTGTGTGTTCGAAGGGTGGTCACAGTCGAAGGATACGGCGTAGGACAGTGATGTAATGGGATCTCTGTTTCAGTCTCGATGCACAGATTTTACCAGACCTGCTGAATTTCTCCAAGTTTTGCCAAGATGTAACTTACTTTTTGGCTTTTCCCCGAAACGTCGATTCTCCTGCTCCTCGGATGCTGCCTGACCTCTTCTACATTTCCAATATCACAATCCCGTGTCTGTGCAAACGGCAGAACAAGAACACCTACTGATCCTCAGTGAACATGTCACTGAAGACAATAGGCCAACATTTGGCTGATAATCGGTAGTAGACTGACGGAATATGGTAAGGGAGGAATGTAGATATCAACGTTCTCACTTTACTGAACCAACATAATTAATGGTGCAGCTCATTCCTGCAGTCCATGTTATCATCCCTAAAGCCCAGATGCTATTTGGATATCTATCACGTGCGCTGAATGGATTAAAAGATGAAAAAATACAATATTCCTCTGGATGAGAAAGAAAATTATGAATATTTCACATTGTTACTTGTACAATGTGCAGGGATCTTGTAATGAGGGTCTTTGTTAAGCCCAATCCCTCCATTCCTGGTGTCAGTGCCAGCCATCATTTGAAATTGGATTATAACAGATCGACAGTTTCAAAATTTCATTTGTAGATATGGCACAGCTCTATAGGTCGCATGCGACTTGTAATGGTTGGTTTACAAGATCTGGATTACAGTTTTCTCTCCAAGTCTGCATTCTCATCTTCCTCGATGTGCTTGATTTTGAATTTAAGAATGTTATATTCACATCTACTTTGAATAAAGTTTAAACCCTCCTCTAAGTCCAATAATAGAATGAGGGAATTCTCCTTCCTAAATTCACACGGGCAGGTCACATCTGGAGGTTTCATATTTCACTTATGACTCTTTGAAACTCCAATCAATACAACTCCATTTCAGCCATAAAACTGAAGGTTATTTTTGAACAATGAACGTCTCCCACCTATCTATTCCTTCCAGCTGCACGCCTCTCTCCTCCCTGCCTCTCTTGTTCCAGATTAAAACTTCAGACAGCAAAAATAAAAGAATAATCTGGAAATCTGAAGGGAAGACAGATATGTTTGAAAAAAGAACTCAACGGGCCTGGCCGCATATGTGGAGAGCTGAACAGGTTTAATGCTTCCGATCCAGTGAGTTTTTCAGTAACTCGGACTCTTGTCCCCACTCCCGTTTCGGACAGCACAATTCAGCTGGCACTGTTTCTGTCTCACCTGATTGTGCCCCACCAACTTTTGTATTAACCGCATCATCCACCGAATTTTCTGAGAGCTCCAAAAGGATCCCACGACTAGAGATATATTTCCCTCCCCACCCCTTTCTGTTTTCTGCAAAGACCGTTCCATCCGTGACTACCTGGTCAGGTCCACGCCCCCCAACAAACCACCCTCCCGTCCTGGCACGCTCCCCTACCACCGCAGGAATTGCAAAACCTACGCCCACACCTCCTCGCTCACCTCCATTCAAGGCCCCAAATGAGCCTTACATATCCATCAAAGTTTCACCTGCACACCCACCAATATCATTTCTTGTATCCGCTGCTCCCAGTGCGGTCTCCTCGACATTGGGGAGTCTGGACGTCTCCGCACAGAGCACTTTAGGGAACATCTTTGGGACACCCACACCAATCAACCCCACCGCTCCGTGGCCCAACGTTTCAGCTCCCCCTCCCACTCTGCTGATGACATGCAGGTCCTGGGCTTCCTCCACCGTCGCTCCCACAACACCCGACGCCTGGATGAAGAACGCCTCATCTTACACCTCGGAACACTTCAATCCCAGGGCATCAATGTGGACTACACCAGTTTCCTCATTTCCCACCGTTACCCTAGTTTCAACCTTCCAGCTCAGCACTGTCCTCATGACCTGTCCTACCTGCCAATCTCATTTCCCACTTATCCATTCCACACATCGCTCTGACCTATCACCTCCATTCCCCACCCCATTCACCCATTGTACTCTTTGCTACCTTCCCCCACCCTCCCCGCTGGCCTTACACCTCCATGCCCCACCCAATTCACCTACTGTACTCTTCTCCCCAGCCTACAACACCCCCACCCCGTCATTGATCTCTCCACCCTGGAGGCTACATGCCTCTATTCCTGATGAAGGGCTTTTGCCCGAAAAGTCGCTTTTCCTGCTGCTCGGATGCTGCCTGACATGCTGTGCTTTTCCAGCACCACTCTGATCTAAACTCTGGTTTCCAGAATCTGCAGTCCACAATTTTGCTTTTGCGAGAAGCTCGTTGACTGCTCTGAGAGAGTTCAGTTCCAGTGGGAAAAGCCTCCAGACTCAAAGTCGACTTTGAAGAATAGAACATACCAGGGAAACCACAGAGCAGGTTGGGAGGAAGGACTCATGTTTGAGGGGAAGTGCATTAACTCCATGGACTCCCTGACTGCATAGAGTGATATGTTTATTTACTGAACCTGCATTTGACTGCTTACAGAATTAAGACATTGTCATCATTCACCCTGATTTGGAATTGCCTGAAAATGCAGCAGCTGCATGAAGCTGGGAAACTTGCCGCGAATTATTGATTTCATGAATCCCCCAAAGTCGTTCAAAAGACACAATTTGGAGTCAGATAGAAAAGTCCCCACTTAGCAAATAAGATGTAGCTTGAATTACACTCCAGAAGGTAGACTCTATGTAAAAAAAGATGCGTTTTGATTAGCACCACCTCCACAAATATCCAGACACTTCACTACCAATCTCAGGAGCAACTGTGCGTACTATCGACCAGATTCACCTCAGACATGACCTGAAGACTCTGAGATAGCACCTTCCAAGCCCATGAAGACTTTGATCGCGAAGGACGAAAACGCACATGCATATGAACGCCAACACCTGCAAGAGTCTCCCCAAGCAACTCACTTTCCTGACTTGCCGTGTCAAAATTCGGGATATCCCTCCCCGATGGCGTTGCTGTTCCTTCATTTCTTGTGGACTTCAGCGGTTAAAGAATGCAGTGCACCGTGGCTCAGGGGTTAGCCCTGTTGCCTTAAAGCGCCAGGAAGGTAGGTTCGATTCCAGCCTCGAGTGGCTGCCTGTGTGGACTTTGCCCATTTTCGCCGTGTCTGCGTGTGTTTCCTCTGGGTGTCCGGGTTTCCTACCACAGTCCAAAGATGTGCATGTCAGGGAAATGGGCGTGCTAAATTTCCCATAATGTTAGGTGTATTAGTCAGAGGGGAAATGGGCCTGAGTGGGTTAGTCTTTGGAGGGTCAATGCGGACTAGTTGGGCCGAAGGGTTTGTTTCCACACTATAGAGGAATCTAATCTAAACACTTTGCTAAAACGACAATAGGGAGCTGGTAATAAATTGTCATCCCAACCAATGACCTCTACGTTCAACTAGAGAAATGAGCAAATGCCAAGTAATGGGAAACAGACCCCAAACTGAATTTTCAGCTGAATTCCAGAATTGTGTAGAAGTGAATAGGATATTAAGGCAACAGCATAATAAGGACAAATGTCCCAGTTAAATTTTGCACAGAGTAATAATAGGTATGAAAATTATTTCTTTAATAGTAGTAGAAGTGCTTCTGAAGAAGCGTCAGTTGAGCTGAAACGTAATCTCTAATTTTTCACCAGATATGCTGCCAGACCGGTTGAGTTTACACCATTACTTTTGGTTTTACTTCTGGTTTCCAGATTCCACAGTTCTGTCTAGACTTTTCTTTTATGGTTCTTTTGGTTCGACTGGGAGAAGGCAATCAGCCAAGAAAGGAGAAATAATTACAGAAACTCGGCAACTCTAGCAGTATCTGTAGAGAGAAAACTGAGTCAAAGTCTCGGGTCCAGTGACCCCTCTTCTGAACCCCGGAGGGAATCAGTTCCTATTGCTCAATAATCAATGGCAGTCTTAATACTCTTTCCAGACTCCACTGTTGAGCTAACTGTCGCAGATGACACAATGGATAGGTGTTGTGGCGATATAGGTTTTGATTATGACGAAAAGATTATGAGGTCAGCACCACAGGAATATATTCCCTGAACGTTGGGCCTGGGAGCAAAAAGTAAGACAAATGTCAAATAACGCCTACAATGTATTTTTGCAGGAAAAATATAATCAATCAGATAATGTGTAAAATTAAAGCTTGATTTTCTAGGAGATAAATTTCGGTTCTTTTTGCATATATTATTGAAAGAAGCAGGAACACTTTAGCAGAGACAGTACAATGGCAAATGCCAATCTTTGATTCATATCTTATTTGTGTTAACTTGTTCGACCTGGGCGTCCCTGGCCCGGACTGCAATTTCGCATGTGCTCATTCGTATCTGACCCTGTATGATAGTTGTCGTGAGCTGCACTCCTAAACTGCTGAAGTCTCTGTGACCTCAACAGTTCAATGCTATTAAAGAGGGAGTTACCAGGTTGTGACTCAACAATTTTGCAGAAATGGCAAATATATTACCAAGTCAGAATGGTGGTGCTCTCTTGTATCTGCTGTCCTTTTCCATTTAAATGGAAGTGACAAGGATAGAACAAAGACAAAGAACAAAGAAAATTTACAGCACAGGAACAGGTCCTTCGGCCTTTCAAGCCTGAGCTAAGTCAAATCTACTGTCTAAGCCTGTCACCCAATTCCTATGAGTTTGTATCATTCTGCTCCCCACCTACTCATGCATTTGTCCAGACGCATCTTAAATTAATCTACCGGGCCTACCTCTACCACCTCTGCTGGCAATGTGTTCCAGACTCCCACCACCCTCTGTATGAAGTACTTGCCGCGTGTATGCCTCATAAACATTCCACCTCTCACATTGAAAGCGTGACCTCACGCTACTGAATGCTTTACCCTGGGAAAAAGCCTGACTCTATCCACCCTGCCTATACTCTCCATGATTTCGTAAACCTCAGTCAGTGAGGTAGCCCCTCAAGCTGCTTTTCTCTAATTAAAACAAACCTAACCTACTCAACCTCTCTTCATAGATAGTACCTTCCATACCAGGCACCATCTTTGTAAACCTTCTTATGGGCGCCAGTAAAATTCAAAAGGGGCCTGCCGATTGTGATGTTAATGCAGCCCGAGCTGATTTAATTCCCTTCCTAAGCAACTAATGAGTAGACCAGTTCTGTACGTGAAAGATGATTTCCAAGGTGTACGTTATAATACTTAAGTGTGTGTTTTCTTCCTGTGATGGATTCTGTGGCTTTGCCTTGATCTGGGATGAAGGGCCTTGATCCAAGCAGCATACATGCACGCCAACTTCGGAGACTGTCAGTGGTCTGTCTCCCAGACTTCCTAATATCACAGCTAGTAAAACTAAGGCAGAGGTCACAGCAGACACGTTTAAGGAAAGTACTTTCTACTACTTTGAATGACGTCAAATGCTTTGACATTCTGAACAGCTGCCTTTGCACAGCTGCTAAGTACAACGGGGAGAAATTAAATAAGTACTAGATGGCGTCTGTAAAGGAAAAACTGTTCACTCCACCAAGTTACCTCTGGGGTGCTGAAGTAGATGATTTATCTCAAACTGTAGTGGACTAGTAACTCACTGCTGTGAACGCAAAATCAGTTCTACATAGAATAAAGATAAAGTCAGCAAATTCTCGCTCTCTCTTAGAGTTATAGATGTATACAACATGGAAATAGACCCTTCGGTCCAACTCGTCCATGCCAACCAGATATCCTGACCTACTCTAGTCCCATTGACTAGCATTTGGCCAATATCTCTCTAAACCCTTCCTGTTCATGTACCCATCCAGATGCCTTTTAAATGTTGCGTCCACCACTTCCTCTGGCAGCTCATTCCATACATGAACCACCCTCTGTGTGAAATCATTGTCCCTTAGGTCTCTTTTATATCTTTCCCCTCTCACCCTAAACCTATGCCCTCTAGTTTTGAACTCACCCACCCTTGGGAAAAGACCTTGTCTATTTACCCTATCCATGCCCCTCATGATTTTATAAACCTCTATAAGGTCACCCTTCAGCCTCTGAAGCTCCAGGGAAAATAGTCCCAGTCTATTCACCCTCTCCCTATGACTCAAACCCTTGAACCCTGGTAACATCCTTGTAAATCTCTTCTGAACCCTTTCAAGTTTCACCAAATCCTTCCACTAGGAAGGAGACCAGAATTGTATGCAATATTCCAAAAGTGGCCTAAACAATGTCCTGTACAGCCGCAACATGACTTCCTAACTCCTATACTCAATGCTCTGGCCAATAAAGGAAAGCATACCAAACGCTTTCTTCACTATCCTATCTACCTGCGACTCCACTTTCTAGGAAGTATGAATCTGCACTCCAAGGCCTCCTTTTTCAGCAACACTCCCCAGGACCTTACCATTCAGTGTATAAGTCCTGCTCTGATTTGCCTTTCCAAATTTACCTAATATTTACCTAAATTAAACTCCATCTACCACTCCTTGGCCCCTTGCCCCATCTGATCTAAGGTGACCTTTTTCGCTGTCGAGTACACTTGGAATTTTGGTGTCATTTGCAAACTTAGTAATCATATCTCCTACGTTCACATCCAAATAATTTATATAAATAATGAAAAGCAGTGGACTCTGCACCGATCCTTGTGGTACATCCCTGGTCACAGGCCTCCAGTCTGAAAAGCAACCCTCCACCACTACCCTCTGTCTTCTGCCTTCGAGCCAGTTCTGTATCCAAATGTTTAGTTATAGAGTCATAGAGTTATAAAGATGTACAGTATGGAAACAGAACCTTCGGTCATCCATGCATTCCATATGGTCTAACCTTGCTAACCAGTATACCATGAGGAACCTTGTGAAGTCCACGTAGATCATGTCCACCGCTCTGCACTCATCAATTCTCATTGTTGCTTTTTGACAAACTCAAACAAGTTCATGAGACATGATTTCCCGTGCACAAAGCTCTCATTAGAGAGAGAGAGAACTGATGCTGTTTAACACAACGGCTGTCACACCTCAAGCAAAGGGAGAGATTGAGAAGAGCATTAATAGTGTGAAAAGGGAGAAATGGATTGTAAATCTATTTAAAAATCACACAACACCAGGTTATAGTCCAACAGATTTATTTGGAAGCATTGGCTTTAGGAGTGCTGCTCCTTCATCAGGTGGTTATCAAATTGTAAATCTAAGCCACTAAGTCAATCAGGAGAGGCTATTTCAGTTTTCTACTGTGTTCCAATTAAACAGGAAGATCCAGGATGTACCACAGGAACTAATTCCTCTAAAAGAAACCACACAGGAAATCTGTGCTTTATTATGTATATGACATGTCCACCAAATTTCTTAAAGATTTCACCCATCTGGCCATCAGACAATGGTAATGAAATTGCCTTCAATTTCAGTGATGGTACAAACATAATCAGAAGTTACATGACACCAGGTTATAGTCCAGCAGGTTTATTTGAAATCATAAGCTTTCGGAGCGATTCCCTACACTTCATCTGGTGAAGGAGCAGTGCTCTGAAAGCCTGTGGATTTCAAATAAACCTGTTGGACTATAACCTGGTGTCATGTGGCTTCTGACTTTGTCCACCCTAGTCTAACACTGGCACCTCCACATCATGGATACAAACATACTGTAATAAACTATGCATCTTTCCTGCTCTGTGATGGTTAGTCTAAATGTGTAAATATGTAAATTTTAATTTACATAGAAACAGAAAATAGGAGCAGAATAGGCCATTTGGCCTTTTGAGCGTGCTCTGTCATTCAATATGATCATGGCTGATCACCTTTCCCTCTTTCTCCCCATACCCTTTGGTCCCTTTAGCCCAAAGAAAGTATTTCATCAATACTCTGTATTTGAGGATAATTCAACGTACATTTTCCACCCTCAATCCAAAAATACATTCAAAATCCATATTAAAATATCATGTCAATGCTGAAGAAATATTCGATAACATATCTGATCAACGTTCCTCAATACAATTCAAACAAAGTGCATTCTTTCTTTGCTTAAGCTGACTGAAAATAGTTTTTGATGTATAAATTCAACAATTTTATTTCTAAAAATGAGTATTCAGTAAAAAAATCAACAGTGGCAGAGCACATAGTACAGCACGGGAAAGTTTTCAGCTGAATAATTTGACTTATAACATAATGGAGGTCATAGCTATTGAGAAATATTAAACAGGTTTTATTTATTTAAATAAAGAGGAGCCTCTGATGGAGGTCTGAAAAATTATGATCGGATTAGACAGCATAGATGTGGAGGGAATGCCAACTCGCCAAGCCTCCTTCAACAGTACCTTCCAAACCCACAGAGCTTTTACCACCGAGAAGGGAAAGAGCAGCAAACACATGGGAATTCCTACAAGTTCCCCACACAGCATTCGGACTTGGAACTGTGTCACTGTTCTTTCAATGCTGCTCTGTCGAAAAGCTGAAACTCCATCCCTAACAACACTGTGAGTGTACCTACACCACATGGACAGCAGGAGGTGATTCATTACCTCTTCCATAAGGGCAATTAGGGACACAATAACTGCCTCCCTTGCCAATCATACTGACATCACTGACTTGTGAGAGAATTTATAATTGTGGACATGTGTGTGAATATGTGTGTGTATATGAGCTTGTGTATGCGTGTACATGTGTGTATATGTGTTTGTGTGAGAGAGAGAGAGAGAGAGAGAGAGAGATGTTCTGAAGGGACGAATCGACTACCTCCCCACACTGCACAGTAAATTTGTCCCTCTCCCATTCCGGAATGACCCAACCCAGGGGACATGCTCATCCAAGTTCACCTTGTTCAGGCAGTTCAAAGCAATACATTCATCAGCCAGGTCCTCACAATCCCGCACCACTCTTGAAACATCAGTGGGTTCACATCTGCTGAGTCCACCATTTCCTCATCAAACAACTTGCTCATTCCAGGGATCAACCCAGGAAACCTCTCCCTGTGTGAACTCGGGCACAGTTACTATTTTCCTACAAGAAGCAAAACACAACTGCACACAATATTCCAGGTGCGAGTTTCTCAAATATCCTCCATAATTTAAAAAAAGCGTTCATATTCACACCAACGAATCATAAAGGAGAGTACCCCATCACACTTGCAAACAGACGAAGAATAACACCACTTCAACTGGGACAACACATCCATCCTAGAACATGCAAAACAGAGACACACAAGGGAATTCCTTGAAGCCTGGCGTTCAAACTGAAACTCCATCAATAAATGTATCGACTTGGACACCATTTATCATGCTCGGAGAAAAATGATCAGAAAGCATCTCACCCACCTTCAGACCACCACTTCACATGATGATGTCACGTTAACATGGACACGAAAGCAAACACGACAGCTCGGCGAGCAAACGTACAACCTGAGCATTAACCTGAGCTTCAAGTCTTCACAAAAAACGTTTTTAAGTTATGTGTGGCGTCCTGGATTGGATAGCGTTCTAGCTGTGGTTGTAGGCCAGTTCCCAGACTGCCAACATGTACAAAAATACCGCTAACAGTGCCCAACTTTGAAGACAATGGCTGCGTTAATCCTGGACTCGATTACACGTCGACATTGATTCAATCTTCCTGGTCATTGTGGATTCCCATTTAAAGTAATTTAATTGTACAGCGCTCATTTGGCAAAGTCAAGCTTATGATTTGAAAGCTGCGAGCTTCTATCGGGATACACAAACTCCAGGAAGTATTGGTCACGGATAATGAGATGAAATTTTCCAGCAGGGAATTCGTAGACTTCCTAAAGTTGAATGGCAATCAGTATGTCCAGACGGTTCCATAACATCCGTTGTCCAATGGTCTGGCGGAAAGAGCGGTACATAATTTGAAGTCGCACAAGAAATGGTCTACAGCTTCAATCGATGCCAAACTGTTCCTGATCCAATTTCATTATAGGACTGCCCATCGTACAACTGCATGGGTAGCTCCAGCAGAGCTACTGATAATGAGAATACTCTGGACCAGGTTCAACCTGGTAGTACCGAAGCTGTCGAGCATGGAAGATGGGATTGTTGAAATAGCATCAGGAGAGCCAATGCGTCTTCTGTCTGAGAGAGGCAGCTTACTTCTGCAGATAATGTTTGTAGTTGAAAGCGTGGATAACGTACTGCCTGGGTGCAAGGCGAGTTCCATGTGACGTCTAGTCCCCTGACATACAAGTTTCATAGAGGTAAGGCATCCTGAAACAACATGCGGATCACGTGAAAGCTCGCAAAAGGAGCACGAGTAAAATTTGCCTGGCACCCGAGAACACCCAGAACGTCTATCAGAAAATGTGTGTTCTCCGTCTAAATTTCTAAAGCTCAGAGTCCAAAATAGATGCCTTTTCGAAATTGTTACTGCCAGAATAAAAGAGAAGACTGTCCCCAATGCTCTGACTGGAAGATACGTGCTATTGTCCTGTGCACGTTTTCTGGATCAAAGTCTGATTCAGACTCAGAAGAACCAAGCCTGGAAATTACAAGAAAATGAATCAGGGGAAACTGAGGACTGCAGTTGCTGGGGCCAGAGTCGAAGAGTATTGTGCTGGAAAAGTACACCCGGTCAGACAGCATCCAATTAGCTGGGGAGTGATATTCCAAGTATACACCCTTCATCAGGAAAAGCCTACATTCTTGGAATTGGGAGTCAGGGATTTACATATTGAAATGCGGGCCAGGTGTATCTTTTTGACTGTGAGATATTTCATGGATATCCTTCATGGCACAGTCAAATCCTCCTTTGACGTGACAGCTCTATTTATATCAATTAACATCAGACTGGCCTGGCCTGACTGCATTTCGAGATGAACCAACGAAACATCACAAAACGTATTAAATACGAGGAAACCGACAGCATAATCAACACCATCCTTGCTGGCGCAAATTTCATGATAGAGGAGGTAAATAACAACCGCCTCCTCTTCCTCAATGCCACAGAGGAAGGAACAGTTCATGGATAAATGCAGATCAGCATCTACAGGAAAATAATACACAGAGAACAGTTACTTAACAACAGAGCAATCATCCCAATACCAACAACCCGAGCTGCATCATGATATTATTTCAATGAGACGTAACAAACTGCAGCACCCAGGAACCATAAG
>NW_025213412.1:0-3160 GCF_004010195.1 Chiloscyllium plagiosum | reverse complement strand
CAATAAGGGAAATGCGGCTAACCCAGGAAATTTTAGGACAATGTGCCTTATATCAGTGGTCGGGTAATTCTCAGGGATAATCCGTATGGTGAGGAGTTATTCGAAAATGGAAACTGATAGATTCCTTGTGCATGAGAGGATTTGTTACAAATCTGATTGATATTGTTTAAGAAGTGGCGAAGATAATTGATGAAGATAGAACAGAGGATGTTGCCTACATGGACTTCACTAAAACGTATGGCAAGGTCCCTCTGGTGCAGTTGTCTAGAAGCTTAAGAAACGGAGGATCTTCTGGGAGTTCATCAGGTGGATGCAAAATTAGCTTAAACAGGTATTGGTGGAGGGCTGTTTCCATTTCTGATTGGAGGTCTGCGGCCAGTGATGCCCAGGAAGAGTCAAAGTTGCGACCTCTGTTGTTTGTGACGCAAGTGGAAAGTTGTCGGTAAATCATAGAACCCTCAGGAACATTGATCTACAGAAAAAGTTGTGGTCCAAGTCCACAGTTCCCTGAAAGAAAAAAATATGAGCGGATAAGGTGGTAAAGGGGGCGTATGGTATGCCTGCTTTCTTTGATCAAGGTGTTGAACAAAAACAAAGAGAATTCATGCTGCATTTGTATGAAACTTTATTTCACGCACATTTGGAGAATTACAAGCAGTTCCATTTGCCAAACAATAGAATGGTTTGGGGTTTTTGGAGATTGTGCAAAAGAGGCTTACAAGATTTGGAGTGAATCAGCTAGAAGGAGAGTTTAGACAAACTTGGATCGTTTTAGCTCGACAGATGGAGGCTGAGGGGCGACTTGACAGAATTATATAAAATGACGAGAGACATAGATTGGATGCACAGGCAGAGTTTTTCTTCCCAGAGTGAAAATGTCAAATGCTAAGGAGACAGAAGTTCGAAGTGACACAAAACAAGTATGAGAGATGCTTGTGAGGCAAGATTTCGCACAAAAGATTGTGTGTGGTTGGATTGCACTGCCAGATGAAGTGTTGAACCAGATAGTCTAGCAACGTTGACGGTGCATTTCGATAGACGCATGAACATGCTCGGGGTTCAGTGACATCGACTGGATCAGAATAGTATCATAGAAAACAGAGCTACTTTGGGCCAAATCGCCTGTAGCTGTGCTATCCTATGTTTTTAGAATCACAATTAGGTCAAACAACAATTATACATTTCTGCCCCAAACGGATTTAGTGAATTAACGAAACCTTTCGCAGTTATGTGGTCACCATTAATATTGTTATGATGCAGATGTCGAACTCCTCTTAATAAAACCTAAAGTACCCAGAATAACTCACCGTGCTTCATAATTTGTTGAAAGTCTGATTGAGCTAAAGAAAACACCCACTTTTAACAGTTTAAAGAAGAAAATACGAATTTATTTTCCAAATGCCAACAGCAAACATTAAACAAACAGTCTCGACAAATCCAAGCACCCTTCTTTTTCTTAATTAATCACTACCTGACCCCAAAGCAATAAACGTTTGCTCCAATGACACAATTATCAAACATTGAATCAACCGAATCTGTCAACGTCCACACAGTACCTTATGTTCTCTTCATGCTGGTCTCCCGAATCTCTTGTTTCCTTCCAGTCTTCCGAATCTGCTGTCTTCTCCTTCCATCGCCTACTTACTTTTTACTACTTTTATGGAAAAGATATCTTTGATTACCGATGCCAACTGAGAGATTTGTGATTTTTTTAGAAGCCCTATAAAATGAAGCACTCTCCGGTCTATTGGGCAGTTGGCTCTGACAAATTATCAAAGTGCCCTGCCTTTTCACATCTTGAACATTGTATCCTTTCCTTGGTCCGATGTTCTCATAAGTTCAAATTCAATTGGGTGTTGGTATCCTTGGCATAACATAAATTAATTGGTTTAGTTCAAATGCAGTTGTCCTAACATTAAAACACAGCTCCAAACTGATGACATACTATCAGTTCACCGCACTTTCTGCACCTGTCAGTTCGCCACAGGCAAATGTGGTGTCACAATCTGTCAGCACAGAAAAGGCAAATTTCGCATAAGCTGACTCTTTCGACTTCGTAATAAAATGATTCATGGTGAGATTTGAACCCTTGCTCCACAGGTAATATGCTTGTGATTGCGGATTGCTCGGTACCATTACATTTTCAACACTTCCTCAATGTTCTCTCAATGTTCGTTCCCCAATCGTTATGAAAGGAAACGTTCCCTTTAAACCCTGTCTCCCTTTGCATGTGACTCTAGACGTACATAAGAATGGTTGATTCTTGATAGAGTATTGTAATTGCATTGTAGACCAATCAGATCTTGACATTCTTACAGTGGCATGGATTAAGAGCATCGAAAACATGACCAGAAATTGAGTTAAATGTCAAATTTCATTCAGGGACCTTAAAACACCCCCTTTTTTAATATAAGGAGGTTTGTGCGAAAGTTGGGACTTCATTTTCCGGTGACTGATTTTGTTACTGACGTTCTTGCTGATTCACAGCTTGCGGCCAAGGACCAAGATTTCCCGGTTTCGCTTGGTGAATCACGCACCTTAAAACCCCCCTTTTTTAATATAAGGAGGTTTGTGCGAAAGTTGGGACTTCATTGTCCGGTGACTGATTTTGTTACTGACGTTCTTGCTGAGTCACAGCTTGCGGCCAATGACCAAGATTTCCCGGTTTCGCTTGGTGAACGTCTCCTTTAAAATTGTAATTACGAACTCAGCTGATGAGGCAGCAAACGGTTCCCCTTCAAGAACAGCACACCACATCCGGATCCTCTGAAGGGTCAGATCATCAGGACAAACGGTAGGAAAGGAAATCCCTACTGAATCATCATGTGGAATGTCCAGAACATGCATCGTAATCAGTTGCCAAGGCCAATCGGTCTGCACCTTCCAAACTCATGCTGCTGTATCTCAGAAGCGCAAGGCTAACATGCGAAGAAAGCAAAAGAGGGGTCCCTCTGAGCCACGTGCCATCTTAACTGGACCTGTGTCTTTGTTTCTTCACCAGCTTGGATCAATATTTAGTAATGTCCCTTCCATTCTCTGCAATGAGTGAAAGTGCAGCGGTAGTTCGCTTTAAATGAATGTCTGTTCTCCCGGGAGGCATTGCAAAATTTAATATTTTGACAAAAACAAATTCAAAATGCCTTCTCTTTTCAATCCACGT
>NW_025213411.1:28181-32893 GCF_004010195.1 Chiloscyllium plagiosum | reverse complement strand
TTCATAAACCCATCTAGATGTCTTTTAAATATTGCACTTGTACCAGCATCCATCACTTCCTCTGTCAGCTCATTCCATACGTGTACCACTCTCTGATTAAACAAGTTGCCTCGTAGGTCTCTTTTATATCTTTACCCTCTCACCCCAAACCTATACCCTCTAGTTCTGGACTCCCCCACCCCAGGGAAAAGACTTTGTCTATTTCTCCTATCAACCATAATCTGCCTGAATGGTGGCTGGGTTTAATGGGTCAAATGGCCAACTCCATTCCCTGTTTTCTATATTGCTGTGCTTGTAAAATTGGTCAATGGAGCAGATGAGGTGGAAAAACTGAATAATTTTACTCGCTCTTGTGGCTGTGACTGTCATGATTGTGAATACTCAACATTTTCATATATATAGCAACTGGGAGTCTTAACTGAGCAACTTTCAGTTCAAATGGCAGGAATAGCTCCACTGACATTATTGCTACAAATATGCAATTTAGTCGGGAGATTGGAGGCATCAACAATTTTCTAAATGATGAAAGACTTTGGAAATCTGAAGCACAAATGAAATTTGAAATCTGAGGTCAGGATTCTCTGAAGATTAACATAAAGTTTCGGTTGAGAATTAGGAAGACAAATGCAATGTCAGCATTTTGTGCATTGGGAGTGTGACTAAGATGCCATTAAACGGGCAGTTACTGCCTGGTTGAATCTTCTAGCTGTGACCTCAGCAGTTTGAAATGTATAATCTTGGAGGTTTATGTACCAATTATTCTGAAAAATAAACGTGCAATTCCAGCCTATGATGATGACTTGTGCCAATGTAAATGCAGTGGTGTGCAAGAAGCTAAAGTTGCTTATGAGTTGTCAGCTTACATTGAATACAGAGTTTATAATTACACAGGATATAATCAATTCCTCTAATTCTGCTTATGTTTGAATCCAAATCGTATATACAGGAAGTGGTGTTGCCAGATGACTGCATCAACTGCTACATTCGTTTGTGAGAATGAGAAAAGAGCCACTGAAACCCCGAATGTAGCCTTAACAATAGTCCAGGAATAGTACAAATGTTAAAAAAAAAGAACTGCGGGTGCTGTAAATAAGAAACGAAAACAGAAATGGCTGATAAATCTCAGCAGGTCTGGCAGCATCTGTGAAGAGAAATCGGAGTCAACGTTTCGGATCCGCTTCTGAGGAAGGGCCATCGTCTCTAAACAGTCACTCTAACTTGTCTTCTTACCTACTGAACTGGACTTCGAAAAATTATTACTTTCTGCACCGTCAAGGATGAGGAATGTTTGACTGATCAGGGTTAAGTGCATATCTGAGTATCTTTTTTGGCGACTTTCAAGAACAGGCCCAGGTCCTGGGCTGGAGAATGGAAGAGATTGAGGATGGCTTTCAAACTGGCGCATCAGGACCACAGCAGTTATTTATATGCTGCGGGATATGCCCGGCTGTGATAGCTTAGTCTTGACACAGTTGAAGATTCGTTTGTTTCAAAATGTGTCTATGTATTGGTGATCTGGTTGTGATGATTAGTTGTCGGGAAACTAAGGATGTGAGAATTAGTGAAATGATAAGTGAAGGTGGGGTGAATGAGTGCGGAGTGAGGACTGATGCAGCCGCCTTCAGTTCAAAAAGAAGCCACAGCTTCACTGCAGTGATTGCGAGAAAGATAACAGGCTGCTGCAATTCCTCATCTGGGACAATAGTAAAAGCAGCGACGTTATGTGATCTTGTGACTCTAAGTGAGGGCAGGGGCTGTATTTGTGGGATAGAACCCTTGGATAAATTATGCCTGTTCTACTATATCGCTCCATTGTTGCCAGAAAAAATGCAGGACTGAAGTAAATCAGGATTTGTTTTCGACATGCGAGTGGGAAACAGCAGGTTGACTGATTACCGGTGATATTCCAGTGGACTGCGAGAATCACAGCAGAAATCACAGCTTTCTTCGGATTGATCTCACATTTGAAACACCACCAGTTGCAACGAGGTCGGAAACGCCCCGTCTTCGGAAATAAGGCGCATTTAGGGTGATACACGTTCTCGACGACTTCTCCAAGAGCGAATACTCGGCAGACAGGACACGGAAAAATGGGGTGGCGGCAAACTTGATTGTGGCTCAAAGACAAATCATGGAATTACAATCTTGCTGCCTCTCTCCCTCTTTCTGCAGTACATGCAACATTAGGGTGAGAGTTGCAGGGTTGCACGGCTTTGCAGGAGAATCATTTGCCGAAGTGAATGAATGAATGGATGACGGAGAGGGGAAAGAGCCGGGAGGCAGCTTGAACGCTTGGTGGTTGCAATGGAAGTTTCGGCAATGTGAGCAATGGAGCATTCGGGCAGGAAAATGAAGAGAGTTTTGCGCTCTCTGCTGGCCGTGGCTGGTAGGATTGTGTAAAGTGGAGATTTTCTCAGAACAGTAGGTGCTGTGAACAGCAGGGAGCAGTAAAAGAGAAGTGAATATTGAGGAGAGGTAGAAAAGGGCAGTGTGGGAAGTGTGAGGTAATGACTGAGAGAGTGTGTTTGGGTGAGTGTGGAGGACTTGTAGAGAGATTCGGTTGTTGTAAAATGTGTGGATTTGTTGTTGACTTTGTAAAGATTGGTTATCGTGAGAGTGAATAAACGTGGCGGGCGTAGGGGGTGGAGGGAGTGAGTGGGGAAGGAAGGAAGCAGGATTGAGACATCGAGATTGTTTGCACTGATGGCAAAAGATGGGAATGCCGCAAGGTAAAGAATGGTGTAAAAGACTGCGTCTCACTGTATTGGTCAGGCTGCACTGCTGCATCCATTCACAGGTGCTATCCCACTACTGAGCAGTGCGGGGGCTTTGACCTGCTCCGTTTCCGACCTGGGCCGGTTCACCCCTCTGCAGCACACCTGGTACACCCGAGTTCCCCGAGGAGCACCATGTGGACACTGCCCTGAGTGTGGGCACCCGATCGACACAGACCACAACAGCCCAGAACTCCCAACCTAAAGTCATCCGGCAGCCTCAGCCTCCCAGCAGCGGGAGTACAGGCGCGCGCCGCAGGCCCCGGCGATCGCGTGGCGCTTCCCTCAGTTGCCTTCAGTTCAAACGGCAGCAACAGCTCCACTGCAGACATTGCTGCAAAGACAACAGGCGGCTGCAGTTGGTCGTCTGGAGGAATTGGCGCATGAGCTGCTACTTTCCGCCTTACTCTGCCTCTGAGTGAGAGCGTTGATTGCATTTGGCAGAATGACTGTCGTTTGCTGAATTTGTCCAAATGTGCTCTTTCATTGCAGACACAGTCGAGTAGATCAGTGCTGGAGAAAAGCAATTGATTTCGAGTATGGCAACATGAAGATGTTCCGATATGATGAATGGACACTTTGCAAATTATGACCAGCTTTGTTGGAGTCTGCAATCATAGCACCTTGGAGCCACGGAAACAGACCCTTCCGTCCAACTCGTCCATGCCGATCAGACATCCAAACCCAATCTAGTACCCAACTGCCAGCACGCAGTCCGACTCCCTCTAAAACCTTCCTATCCAGATGCCTTTTAAATGTTGCAATCGTACGAGCCTCCACCACTTCCTCTGGCAGCTCATTGCATACACATACCATCCTCTGCATGAAAAAGTTGCCCCTAAGGTCTCTTTTATATCTTTCCCCTCTCACCTTAAACCTATGCCATCTAGTGGGTGGCACGGTGGCACAGTGGTTAGCACTGCTGCCTCACAGCGCCAGAGACCTGCGTTCAATTCCCGCCTCAAGCGACTGACTGTGTGGACTTTGCACATTCTCCCCGTGTTTGCATGAGTTTCTTCTGGGTGCTCTGGTTTCCTCCCATAGTCACAAAGATGTGTAGGGCCAGGTGAATTGGCCATACTAAATTGCCCGTAGTGTTAGGTAAGGGGTAAATGTAGGGGTATGGGTGGGTTGTGCTTCGGCGGGGCGGTGTGGACTTGTTTGGCCGAAGGACCTGTTTCCACACTGTAAGTAATCTAATCTAATCTAGTTCAGGACTCCCCACCCAGGGAAGACATTTTGTCTATTTATCCAATCCATACCCTTTATGATTTTATGAACCTCTATAAGGTCACCCCTCAGCCTCTGACACTCCAGTGAAAACAACCTCTATTCAACCTCTCTCTATAGCTCAAATCCTCCAACCCTGGCAACATCCTTGTCAATCTTTTCTGAACCCTTTCAAGTTTCACAATATCTTTCCAACAGGAAGTGGCCTCACCAATGTCCTGTACAGCTGCAACATGACCTCCCAACTCCTGTACTCAGTACTCTTGACCGAAGAAGGAATGCATACTAAATGCCTCCTTCACTATCCTATCTACCCGTGACTCCACTTTCAAGCAGCTATGAATCTGCACTCCAATATCTCTTTGTTTTGCAAGACTCCCTCGGACATCAAGAACCTCTTGATGTTCCCTTTTTCTGTTTCCCACCAGTCCGTTAGGGACTCAAAGAGGGGCTTCACAGTTCTCCAACCTGCGTAGTCCCTCTTGAGCTCCTCAATGTTTCCTGGGGTCAACAGCTTTGTGTTCAGCTTCCACGTTCCCTTACCAGCCCACTGCTCGTCCTGTAGGTGACAGTCGGCCAGCAGGAGGCAGTGGTCAGAGAAGAACACCGGCTTGACGTCGGTGGATCTGACCGAGAGCGTACGGAACACAAACAGGTAATCTATCCTGGAGCGGATAGACCCGTCTGCCCATGACCAGGTGTATCTAC
>NW_025213411.1:26050-27815 GCF_004010195.1 Chiloscyllium plagiosum | reverse complement strand
AGGTTAACAGTGTCCATTTGCTGCTGGTCTTGCCCCTCTGGGGTAGCTGTGTGCATCCCCATGGTGACGGCAAACTGCTGGACTCTCCCAGGGCTGAGGTAGCTGTCCGGCTCCACGCTGAAGCCATTTCCCCGCTCTGGTGTCTTCGGGTCAGGCCCAGGGTCCGCATAGTCCAGTTCTCCATCTGACAGTGGGGCTGTCACAGGACCGCTGCTCCCAGTTACCTGGAGCTGTGGGCCGGTGGGTACCTCTTGGTTCTCACTGGTTCGGGGGAGGCCTTTACCCATCCCCTCAGAGAGATTGTCTTTCCCTGTTTGGGCGGTGCTGCCCTCCTATTTCCCCGCGTCGCTCTGTCTCTTCCTTTGGTGACGACCCTCCTTGCGCCCGCCCTCACCGTCGGAAGAGCTGCCTGTATCCTCGTCGTGTAGGTGTCGCTTCCCCCTTTGCTGGGTGGCTTTGGGAGATTTCCTCTTCCTGCTTTTGACAGTAATCCAATCCTCTGCCTCCTTTGGTCCCTCCTCTTCCATTTCCTCCGTCTGTCTTGAAGGAGCTTGAATCGGCTGCTGCCTCTCCCCTCTGTCTGCCATCTGCTCCGCTACAGCCTGCCCTACCTTCTGGGTGCCTCCAGACACCGTTCCCGTGCTGTTTTGTGGTACCTTGCTGGTCTTGGGCGGTCCACGGCTTGTGTTGCCACCTCCAGCCATCTGTGCGTAGGTGGCAGCCCCTTGTCTTGGGCAGGCCTTGTAAATGTGGCCCGCCTCTCCGCACAGATTACAGTTCTTGGCCTCCTTACATTCCTTGGTCGGGTGGCCTTCCTGCTTGCAGTTTCAGCAGACAGTCGCCTTACAATCCGCCGCCATGTGGCCTGACCTCCCGCAGGTTCGGCACACTTTCGGCTGCCCTGCGTATGTCAGGTAACCTCTGCTTCCTCCGATGGCAAAGCTGGAGGGTGGGAGGAGGATGTTCCCACTGGCATCAACCCTCAGAGTTACCCTGACCTGTCGTTTGCTGGTCCAGATCCTGAAATGATTGACCACATCAGTACTCTCTCCTTCGACCTGGACATATCTTCTCAGGAAGGTCAGAACATCTGCTGCTGGGACGTGAGGGTTGTACATCTGGATTGTTACAATCCGACTCCTCTGCGCAGGAAGCAAACACAACGGGACCGCTGACAAGATGGAGAATAGAGGTTCCCCTTCCTTCTCCTTGAAGACCTTCAGGAGCTGCTCGCAATTCTTCACGCTCCTGAAGGTCACATCGAAATAGCCTGCCGCAGGGAAATCCTGCAGGCAGTACACATCCGCTTTTTTTTCATTTCAAAAATATGCTTTATTCATAAAATACTTTGATGATCTGTACAACTGGACATGCCATACATATGTAAACATTCAATTTGTTTGCATACTGAAAACAGAGTAATCATTCCTATTTACAGGTCTGTACAATTACATTTTTAGCTGAGGCGTCAGCAGGGCCCAAATGACTGCGCGGGCCCTCTGTTCTTCTTAGGCAGGCAGATGTTACACGGTGGTCTTTCCCCACCGCGCCTTAGCGGCAGCTGCCCCAAGCTTCAGCGCGTCCCTCAACACGTAGTCCTGGACCATGGAATGTGCCAGCCTGCAACACTCAGTTGGGGTCAACTCCTTCAGCTGGAAGATCAACAGGTTTCGGACCGCCCAGAGAGCGTCCTTCACCGAGCTGATGATCCTCCAGGCACAGTTGATGTTCGTCTCGGTGTGTGTCCCGGGGAACAGGCCGTAGA
>NW_025213411.1:0-25762 GCF_004010195.1 Chiloscyllium plagiosum | reverse complement strand
GGCAGCGAGGCCAGGCCCATCTTTCGCAACACCAGGGACAGGTAGAACCTCAGTACCTGGTGACACTTGGTGTTTGCGTACCGGGGATCCACGCACAGTTTGATGCAGCCACACACAAGGGTGGCCAACATGGTGAGGGTGGCATTGGGTGTATTTTTTCACCCATTGCCCAGATCTTTGTACAGCGAGTCCCTTCGGACCCGGTCCATCTTTGACCTCCATATAAACTGGAAGATGGCCCGGGTGACTGCAGCGGCACAGGTTCTGGGAATAGGCCAGACCTGTGCCACGTATAACAGCAATGACAGTGCCTCACACCTGATGACCAGGTTTTTTCCCGCAATGGAGAGTGACCGTAGCTTCCATCTGCCCAGTTTCTGCCTCACTTTGCTGATACACTCCTCTCAAGACTTGGAATATGCCCCAGCCCCTCCGAACCAAATACCCAGCACCTTCAGTGGTCGGTCCTGACGGTGAAGAGGATCGAGGATTGGTCGGCCCAGTTCCCGAAGAGCATGGCCTCGCTCTTGCCTCGGTTGACCTTGGCCCCCAAGGCCCGTTCAAACTGGTCACATATGCACATGAGTCTGCGCACGGACAGCGGATCCTAGCAGAAAACGGCGACGTCATCCACTGCAACTAAATGAAGTCTTCTATCAGTCAGGCGGGGCCCTGCAACATCAGCTCACGCTCGTGGTGGCTGCGCCGTGGTTGAAGTAGTTTCGACCTCCAATCAGCAATTGCCATATGCACAGCACGTCTTTCCTCGTTCATGAGACCTTCAGCCTCGCCTGAGTCCACCAGCTGCCGCTGCTGCTCCTCCAACAAGTTGGTTGTTTCATTGAGACAGGCATCAGCAATGTTTGGTCTCAGCCGTCCGATGGGTGAGAGGATTTCCTGCACATCCCGGAGCATGATTGCTCAATATCCCCTGTGGAAGGAGTGTAAAGAGTGCCAGCTGGCCGACTGGGGGATTAGCTCAAATGGTAGAGCACTTGCTCTGTATGCGAGAGGTAGCTGGATTGATACCCGCATTCTCCACTTCCTTTTAAAATCGCAAGTGCAACCTCTCACTCGGCTGGTCTGCAGCAGACGGAATACCGTTGGCGGACGCCGCCTCCCTGAGAGTGGTCCCGATCAAAGCTTCAAGCGTGAGCGACAGGCCGGTCCCGCCATTTCACGGTGCAGCGTGGGAAGAAAGTCGAGCTGTGCGGCGAGGGGAAACGCCAGCGGCGTTGACGTTTTTTTCTCTGCGGGTGAAAGTCAGCTCCTTGAAAGGATTTTTAAGACGAGAGGAGGGAGATTTTAAAAAGACATGAGGGGCAATTTATTTTTACACAGAAGGTGATTCACATGTGGAATGAACTTCCTGAGGAAATCCTGAATGTTGAGCACAATTGCAATGTTTAAAAGACACCGAGGTAAATATATGAATAGCAAAGGTTTGGAGAGATAGGAGTAGACATTTTTTCCTAGATTTGCTTAAGAAATGTTGTAAGGAGAAAGCCGGGAACTATTGGCCTGTCTGACTTTGGTTGTGGGTAGATTGATGGAGGTGATTTTAAAACATAAACTTTATGGACATTTAGAGAGACATAAATTGATTCGGGATAGTCAGCGTGGCTTTGTGTGAGAGAAATAATTTCTCACAAACATGCTTGCAGTTTTGAAAAAGTTACCAAAACGATTGATGAAGGCAGAACAGTAGATATTGTTTACTTGGACTTTAGTAGAACTTTTGACAAGGTTCCACATTATAGACTAATTAGTAAAGTTAGGTCACAAGATTGAGCTTGCCAATTGGATGCATTATTGGCTTAATGGCAGGAGAAAGAGACTAATGGTTGAGGGGTGCTTTCAGATTGAAGGCCTGTCACCAGAGTGTTCCACAAGGATCGGTTCTGGGTAATCTTTTGTTTGTCATCTATATGAATGATTTGGATGAGCAAATAGAAGGCATGGTTAGTCAGCTTGCAGACAGTACCAAAAGTGGTAGCGTAGTAGCCAGTGAAATAGGTTTCCTAAGATTACAAAGGGATCTTGTTCAAATGGGTCAATGGGTTCATAAATGGCAGATGGTGTTAAGTCTGGATAAATGGAAGATATTGCATTTGGGTTCAACAAATAAGGGTAGGACCCATAGGGGACAACGAAAACATAGAACATAGAACATAGAACAATACAGCACAGAACAGGCCCTTCGGCCCATGATGTTGTGCCAAACATTTGTCCTAGCTTAAGCACCCATCCATGTATCTATCCAATTGCGGCTTAAAGGTCACCAAAGATTCTGACTCTACCACTCCCACAGGCAGCGCATTCCATGCCCACACCACTCTCTGGGTAAAGAGCCCACGACTGACATCTCCCCTATATCTGCCACCCTTCACCTTAAATTTATGTCCCCTTGTAACACTCTGTTGCACCCGGGGAAAAAGTTTCTGACTGTCTACTCTATCTATTCCTCTGATCATCTTATAAACCTCTATCAAGTCACCCCTCATCCATCGCCGTTCAACGAGAAAAGGCCTAGCACTCTCAACCTATCCTCGTACGACCTATTCTCCATTCCAGGCAACATCCTGGTAAATCTTCTCTGCACCCTCTCCAAAGCTTCCACATCTTTCTTAAAGTGATGCGACCAGAACTGCACACAGTACTCCAAATGTGGCCTAACCAAAGTCCTGTACAGTTGCAACATCATTTCACGACTCTTGAATTCAATCCCTCTGCTAATGAACGCTAATACACCATAGGCCTTCTTACAAGCTCAATCCACCTGAGTGGCAACTTTCAAAGATCTATGAACACAGGCCCCAAGATCCCTCTGTTCCTCCACCTCACTAAGAACCCTACCGTTAACCCAGTATTCCGCTTTCTTATTTGTCTTTCCAAAATGGACAACCTCACACTTGGCAGGGTTGAACTCCATCTGCCACTCCTCAGCCCAGCTCTGCATCATATCTAAGTCTCTTTGCAGCCGACAACAGCCCTCCTCACAATCCAAAACTCCACCAATCTTCGTATCATCTGCAAATTTACAGACCCACCCTTCGACTCCCTCATCCAAGTCATTAATAAAAAGTAGGGCCTTGGTTGTGTTTATACACAAGTAGTGTTGGTAGAACAGAGAGGCCATTGGGTTCAGGTACACCATTCCTTGAAGTTTCCATCACATATAGACAGGGTGGTTCAAGAGACATTTTGCACGCTGTGCCTCATTGCTCAAATCCTTTGAGTATAGGCGTTGAAAAGTCACGTTGTGTTTGGGCAGGACATTGGTGAGACATCTTCTGGAATATAGTGTTCAGTTCTGTTTGCCAAGTAATAGGAAGGATATTTTTAAGCTGGAGGAATTCAGAAGAGGTTTACTGGATTTTGCCAGGTATGGAAAGTTTGAGCTGTAAAGAAAGGCTGGATAGACTGGGTAGGAACAAATTACTGCAGATGCTGGAATCTGTAACAGGAAACAAA
Organism: Chiloscyllium plagiosum; assembly: GCF_004010195.1. Classification (NCBI taxonomy): domain Eukaryota; kingdom Metazoa; phylum Chordata; class Chondrichthyes; order Orectolobiformes; family Hemiscylliidae; genus Chiloscyllium; species Chiloscyllium plagiosum. Next base: position 22,288 of record NW_025213411.1, on the reverse strand, counting down.
AAGTGTTGGAGATCACAATGGTCGATGGAGAGAAAGCAAGCTCGTGTTATGAATCTCGATGAATCTACATCAGAGCTGAAGTGAAGTGAAGCGATAGGCTGGAACCTTTTACACTGGAGAGTAGCAGGTCAAGTGGAAACCTTATGGACGTTTATAAAATAAAATAATGAAGGGTATAGATAGGATGAAGAGTAGTTGTCTTTTTCCTCGGATGGGGGATTTCAGGAGAGGGGGCACATTTTAAGGGCAGAAGTGCGAGAGTTAAAAAAGACATGAGGGGCATCTTTTTTTCCATAGAGGGTGGGGGTTAGCCAGTGGAATGAAGTTCCTGAGGAACTGATGGATGTGGGCACCGATACACTGTTTAAAAGATATTTGGGTAAGTACATGAAAAGGGAAAGTTTGGATCTGGACCAGGAGCAGTGAGCTACGGCGAGTTTAGTTTGAGATTATGTTCGGCACAGAGTGGTTGGGCTGAAGGGTTTGTTTCCGTACTGCATGACTCGATGACTCTCTGTGAAACTGCGTCCGCCTGTTGTCTTTGCAGCAATGTCTGCAGTGGAGCTGTTGCTGCCGTTTGAACTGAAGGCAACTGAGGGAAGCGTCACGCGATCGCCGGGGGCTGTGGCGCGCGCCTGTAATCCCGCTGCTGAGAGGCTGAGGCTGCCGGATGACTTGAGGTTGGGAGTTCTGAGCTGTTGAGGTCTGTATCGATCGGGTGCCCACACTCAAGGCAGTGTCCACATGGTGCTCCTCGGGGAACTCAGGTGTACCAGGTGTGCTGCAGAGAGGTGAACCGGCCCAGGTCGGAAACGGAGCAGGTCAAAGCCCCCGCACTGCTCAGTAGTGGGATAGCACCTGTGAATGGATGCAGCAGTGCAGCCTGACCAATACAGTGAGACGCAGTCTTTTACACCATTCTTTACCTTGCGGCATTCCCATCTTTTGCCATCAGTGCAAACAATCTCGATGTCTCAATCCTGCTTCCTTCCTTCCCCACTCACTCCCTCCACCCCCTACGCCCGCCACGTTTATTCACTCTCACGATAACCAATCTTTACAAAGTCACAACAAATCCACACATTTTACAACAACCGAATCTCTCTACAAGTCCTCCACATTCACCCAAACACACTCTCTCAGTCATTACCTCACACTTCCCACACTGCCCTTTTCTCCCTCTCCTCAATATTCACTTCTCTTTTACTGCTCCCTGCTGTTCACAGCACCTACTGTTCTGAGAAAATCTCCACTTTACACAATCCTACCAGCCACGGCCAGCAGAGAGCGCAAAACTCTCTGCATTTTCCTGCCCGAATTCTCCATTGCTCACATTGCCGAAACTTCCATTGCAACCACCAAGAGTTCAAGCTGCCTCCCGGCTCTTTCCCCTCTCCGTCATCCATTCATTCATTCACTTCGGCAAATGATTCTCCTGCAAAACTGTGCAACACTTGAACTCTCATTCTAACTTCTCTCATGCTGTAGTTACGAGAGAGAAAGAAAGAGGCAGCAAGACTGGCATTTCCATGATGCCACAATCAAGTTGACCAACAGCCCATTTTTCCATCTCCTCACTTCCGAGTATGAGGTCTTACACAAGACAGCGAGAAATAATAGCAGCCGAGATGCACGTTATTTCCAAGAACGGGGGCCTTACTGGCCTCACTTTACAACTGGCGGTGGTCCAAGTGGCAGATCGGTTAGAAGAAAGTTCTCTGTTCCTCTCTGCTGATATTCTCGCACTCCACTTGAATGCCACCGGTATTCAGTCTTCTGCTTCCCACTCTAATATTGAAAACATATCCTGGCCATTGCTGGAATGGAGCAATATAGTAGCAGAGGTGTAATTTGTTCAAGGGTTCTATCACACAAAATCATGCGACTGCCTTCCCTTACAGTCACAAGAGCATGTAACATAGAAGCTTCCGCAACAGATGTTGAACCATTGCTACTGAACCACCAACAATGCCTACCACCCCATACCACAAATACACTTTTGAAAATCAGATCACAGCACTGTGTTCCTGCTCCCAGTTTATAAGCAGAATCTGAAACTTGAGGACCAAGCACAGAAAGTAGGACAGTGCTGGTCTGAAGCTGCAGAAGGGCTTCCGTGGCACTGCTTGGAATCGTTGGGCTGAACCATATTTCAGAGTTCAGCAGTCATCCTAGCCAAGTATGCTGTCACCGTCACAGACGTGATTGGCATATGTTTCGACGGCTGTGTGTCAAAGAAGAAAATCAGTGCGTTCATCAACCAGAAACCTTGTATGAACTGGGATATCCATTGCCTACTGAAGACCGGGCATGTGGCATTCAAGTTGAATGACTCAGACTTTCATAACAATTCTAGATACAACCTCTGCAAGGCTATTACAGATGCCAAGAGGCAGTACAGGACTACGTTAGAGACCCAAACTAACCAAATGGACACCCATCGCCTGTCACAAGGCCTGCACAGCATAACAGGATGCAAATTGAAGCAGAACAGAATAGCAGAGAAAAACACAGCCTTCCCTGATCTTCTTTTTACAATCCGTTCAAATAGAATGCCAATGGAATGGTACCACCTGCCCCCAACAACCCCAGATCTTCCTATTCCTCCAGTCGCTGCTGCAGATGTCAGATCGCCTTCTTGAGAGTGAACCCAAGGAAAGCAACTTGTCCGGATGGAGTCCCCAGCCATGCACTTAGATCCTGTGCAGACCAGCTAGCGAGAGAACTTTCTGACATCTTTAACCCCTCGTTGTTACAATCTGAAGTCCCCAACTGCTTCCATTATTCTGGTACCAAAGAAAGCACATGCAATGTGTCTCAATGACTACCGCTTGATGCCTCTGACTTCCATATTTACAAAGTCCTTTGAGAGGTTAGTCATGGATCACATCAACCCTAGACCCCCAGCCTGCCTCAATCCCTTGCAATCTGCCTACCAGTGCAACAGGTCCACGGTAGATGCCATTTTTCTCATCCTGCACTCATTCGACGAACATCTGAATAATACAGATACCTGTGTCAGGCTTCTACTTATTGATTACAGCTCCACCTTCAACATTATAATACCAACCAAACTAACCTCCAAACTCTGAGACCTAGGTCTTGGGTCTGCTATCTGCAACAGGATCCTCAACCTCTTGACCCATAGACTGCAGTCAGTAAAGAAAGATAAAATCACCTCCTCTGCGATGCGCCTCAACAACGGCGCCTCCCAAGAATATGTACTCAAGCTCCTACTGCACTCCCTGTACACTCGGGACTATGTGGCACAATTTCATCCGAATGCCATTTCCAAGTTCACTGAAAACACTACCATTGTATGACAGATATCAGACAACCATGAGTAAGTATACAGAAAGAAGATAGGATGCTTGATCTTGTGATGCAAAGGTAACGAGCTCTCCTCCAAAGTGGTGGGCAAAACTAAGGAGCTTGATCATCGACCTCCGGAAGAAAGAAGAAGAACATGACCCTACTTACAACAATGGAGCTGAGGTGGAGAGGGTCGATAGCGTCAAATTCCTTGGAGTGATGATAACCAGCAACCTGCACTGAACCTCCCACAGAGGTGTGATAATCAAGAAGGCACAACAATGCCTCTTCTTCCTCTGAACGCTTATGAAATTCAGCATGTCTGTAAGGACCCTCACTAACTCTTATAAATGCATCATAGAAAGCTTTCTACCCAGCTAAATCATGGCCTGGTACGGTAATTGCTCTACCCATGGCCATAAGAACCTACAGAAAGTTATGTGAGCAGCCCAGACAATCACACAAGCCATGGACTCCCTCTACGTATACTGTAGTTCCGGAATGGCAGCGAACGTCAACAGCGACACCTCCAATCCTGGTAATAATCTCTCCCAACCTCTTCCATCACGCAGAAGATACAAAAGCTTAAACGCACATACCAGTGGGTTCAAGAACAAATTTTTACTCGCTGTTATTCGTCTCTCGAATGGGTCTCTCAAATTTCAAATCTAATGGCGATCTCTTTTTGTACTCTCCTTGCTGCCAGAACTTTCTCTGCCTTGCTCTGTTCAATCACCCTATGATCTGCTTATTCTGTACACAAAACACAACTTTCAACTGCACTTAGGTATGTGTGACAACGATAAATCACATCAAATCAAGTGCAACAGCCTGCTCGACTTACACAGTGACTGCAGTGGAGCTGTTGTCACCACTTGCAACTGACAAAGTCCAGCTGCATACATGACATGGAAAAACAAACAGCATTAACATTTTGAGTCTGAAATGTTTTCTTCAGAACTGAACAGTCTTGGAATTTAAACATTTTTATGCTGTTGAGAGAGTGGGAGAAACATTAAGTAGAATAAATGGTAATGGTGCTCAGAGCAGGAGACAAAAAGAGTGGTAATGTTAGTAAAAGTGAGATAGAAATGTAAAATGCATGGAGATACTGGGTGCAAAAGAGAGAAAGAAAATCTATTCTGTTGAGAGTGAAACAACACGATACATTTTTATAAAAAAAGCAATGGAGGTGAAGGAAGGAGTCCATTTCTAAACCAACTGGAGGGGTAGATGTCATGCTGTGAAGTTTGTTGACTCAATGTCAGGGCTAGCATAGGGAGATGTGACATGAAAATGTGATGTTGTTCCTCCAGTTCACATTGAACATTAATACAACACTATAGCACACCCAGGATGGGAATTTTAGCATGGGAACATGATGGTTTAAGTGAAAAGGCAAACAACTGGCTGGTGAGTGTCATAATTAGGGATAGGCACAGGTATGACATCATCGATATATCAGATAAAGAGTTGTTGGTAGTCTCGGAATAGAAACACAACAAGGCATGTTTCACATACTGAGTTGAGAGTGTGATGCTGGAAAAGCACAGCTGGTCAGTGTGATGCTGGAAATGCACAGCTGGTCAGGCAGCATCCGAGGAGCAGGAGAATTGACATTCAGGCATAAGCCCTTCATCAGGAATGAGAAGTCCTCATCTTTTCCATGTTCCAAATACCACCAAAGGCACAAGCATAGCCTGGGACATATGTGGTTGTCTATACTTTGAGTGTTGTCATGTTGAGGTTGTTCAGGACATGAGTGAGACCTAGGATGGGGGAGTTTCAAGAACAGGGGATATATTTTTAAGGTGAGAGGAGGGAGATTTTAAAAAGACATGAGGGGCAATTTATTTTTACACAGAAGGTGATTCACATGTGGAATGAACTTCCTGAGGAAATCCTGAATGTTGAGCACAATTGCAATGTTTAAAAGACACGTAGGTTAATATGTGAATAGCAAAGGTTTGGAGAGATAGGAGTAGACATTTTTTCCAAGATTTGCTAAAGAAATGTTTCAAGGAGAAAGCCGGGAACTATTGGCCTGTCTGACTTTGGTTGTGGGTAGATTGATGGAGGTGATTTTAAAACATAAACTTTATGGACATTTAGAGAGACATAAATTGATTCGGGATAGTCAGCGTGGCTTTGTGTGAGAAAACTAATTTTTCACAAACATGCTTGCAGTTTTGAAGAAGTTACCAAAACGATTGATGAAGGCAGAGCAGTACATATTGTTTACTTGGACTTTAGTAGAACTTTTGACAAGGTTCCACATTATAGACTAATTAGTAAAGTTAGATCACAAGATTGAGCTTGCCAATTGGACGCATTACTGGCTTAATGGAAGGAGTAAGAGACTAGTGGTTGAGGGTTGCTTTCAGATTGAAGGCCTGTCACCAGAGTGTTCCACAAGGATCGGTTCTGGGAAATCTTTTGTTTGTCATCTATATGAATGATTTGGATGAGCATATAGAAGGCATGGTTAGTCAGCTTGCAGACAGCACCAAAAGTGCTAGTTTGGTAGCCAGTGAAATAAGTTTCCTAAGATTACAAAGGGACCTTGTTCAAATGGGTCAATGGGTTCATAAATGGCAGATGGTGTTCAGTCTGGATAAATGGAAGGTATTGCATTTGGGTTCAACAAATAAGGGTAGGACACATAGGGCACAACCAAAAGTAGGGCCTTGGTTGTGTTTATACACAAGTAGTGTTGGTAGAACAGAGAGGCCAATGGGTTCAGGTACACCATTCCTTGAAGTTTCCATCACATATAGACAGGGTGGTTCAAGAGACATTTTGCACGCTGTGCCTTCATTGCTCAATCCTTTGAGTATAGGCGTTGAAAAGTCACGTTGTGTTTGGGCAGGACATTGGTGAGACATCTTCTGGAATATAGTGTTCAGTTCTGTTTGCCAAGTAATAGGAAGGATATTTTTAAGCTGGAGGAATTCAGAAGAGGTTTACTGGATTTTGCCAGGTATGGAAAGTTTGAGCTGTAAAGAAAGGCTGGATAGACTGGGTAGGAACAAATTACTGCAGATGCTGGAATCTGTAACAGGAAACAAAAAGTGTTGGAGATCACAATGGTCGATGGAGAGAAAGCAAGCTCGTGTTATGAATCTCGATGAATCTACATCAGAGCTGAAGTGAAGTGAAGCGATAGGCTGGAACCTTTTACACTGGAGAGTAGCAGGTCAAGTGGAAACCTTATGGACGTTTATAAAATAAAATAATGAAGGGTATAGATAGGTTGAAGAATAGTTGTCTATTTTCCTCGGATGGGGGATTTCAGGAGAGGGGGCACATTTTAAGGGCAGAAGTGCGAGAGTTAAAAAAGCCATGAGGGGCATCTTTTTTTCCATAGAGGGTGGGGGTTAGCCAGTGGAATGAAGTTCCTGAGGAACTGATGGATGTGGGAACCGTTACAATGTTTAAAAGATATTTGGGTAAGTACATGAAAAGGGAAAGTTTGGATCTGGACCAGTAGCAGTGAGCTACGGCGAGTTTAGTTTGAGATTATGTTCGGCACAGAGTGATTGGGCTGAAGGGTTTGTTTCCGTACTGCATGACTCGATGACTCTCTGTGAAACTGCGTCCGCCTGTTGTCTTTGCAGCAATGTCTGCAGTGGAGCTGTTGCTGCCGTTTGAACTGAAGGCAACTGAGGGAAGCGTCACGCGATCGCCGGGGGCTGTGGCGCGCGCCTGTAATCCCGCTGCTGGGAGGCTGAGGCTGCCGGATGACTTGAGGTTGCGAGTTCTGGGCTGTTGTGGTCTGTGTCGATTGGGTGCCCACACTCAGGGCAGTGTCCACATGGTGCTCCTCGGGGAACTCGGGTGTACCAGGTGTGCTGCAGAGGGGTGAACCGGCCCAGGTCGGAAACGGAGCAGGTCAAAGCCCCCGCACTGCTCAGTAGTGGGATAGCACCCGTGAATGGATGCAGCAGTGCAGCCTGACCAATACAGTGAGACGCAGTCTTTTACACCATTCTTTACCTTGCGGCATTCCCATCTTTTGGCATCAGTGCAAACAATCTCGATGTCTCAATCCTGCTTCCTTCCTTCCCCACTCACTCCCTCCACCCCCTACGCCCGCCGCGTTTATTCACTCTCACGATAACCAATCTTTACAAAGTCAACAACGAATCCACACATTTTACAACAATCGAATCTCTCTACAAGTCCTCCACACTCACCCAAACACACTCTCTCAGTCATTACCTCACACTTCCCACACTGCCCTTTTCTACCTCTCCTCAATATTCACTTCTCTTTTACTGCTCCCTGCTGTTCACAGCACCTACTGTTCTGAGAAAATCTCCACTTTACACAATCCTACCAGCCACGGCCAGCAGAGAGCGCAAAACTCTCTTCATTTTCCTGCCCGAATTCTCCATTGCTCACATTGCCGAAACTTCCATTGCAACCACCAAGCGTTCAAGCTGCCTCCCGGCTCCTTCCCCTATGCGTCATCCATTCATTCATTCACTTCTGCCAATATCTCTCCCGCAAAATCGTGCAACCCTGCAATTGTCACCTTATGTTCCCTCATGTTGCAATATCAGCGAGAACGGGAGAGAAAGAGAGAGAGGGAGAGCAGTAACATTCGCTATTCCCGGGTTTAAGTCGAAGTCGCAAGACAAGCCGGTTCTCGGTATCCTTACTACCGGGTATATGTTCTTAGAGAAGGCCGCAAATAAAATCGCGCCCTTGATATGCATTATTTCCAAAGGTGGGCGATGCCACCCTCACTTTGCAGCAACTGTTGATCCACGTGGGAGATCAGTCAGATGAAAGCTGTCTGTGTCTCGCTGCTGCGATTCTCACAGTCAACTGGAATATCGCTGACATTCAGTCAACCTGCTGCTTCCCACTCCATGATTGAACACAAATCCTGATTTACTACAGCACTGCGTTTTTCTTGCCAGCAATGGAGCGATATAATAGAACCGGTGTCATTTATCCAATTGTTCGATCGCACAAAATCAGCCCCTGCCCTCACTTTTAGTCATAAGAACACACAGCCTTTTCAACAATTGCCCCAGATGAGGAACTGCAGCAGCCTGTTTTCTTTACAGCAATGAAGAGGAGTTCTGGCTGCCGTGTGACCTGAAGGTGTCTGAATTCAGCGTCTCAGTCACCAGGTTCACTCTGCATTCATTCGCCCCACATTCCCTCATCCTTTTATTCATTCTCACATCCATTCGTATCCTGACAATTAATCATTATAACCTCATCCCCAATACATCTACACATATTGTAACAAACGAATCTTCAACAGTGTCAAAATTAAACTTTCGATGTAAGTTTGCTTGCTGAGCTTGAAGATTCGTTTTTAGACTTTTCATCACGACGCTTGGTAACATCATCAGTGAGCCTCCAGTGAAGGCCGAGTGTTATGGTCCACTTTCTATTGTTGTGTTTCAGGTTCCTTGGTTTGGCGATATCATTTCCTGTGTTGATGTCATTGGTGGTAGATGGGATCCAAATCAATGTGTTTGTTGAGAGAGTTCCAGTTGAAATGTGATGCTTTTAGGAATTTTTGTGTCATTTCTTTTTGGCTTGTGCTAGGATAGATGTGTTGTCGCAGTCAAAGTGGTGTCTTCCTCATCTGTATCTAAGATAGTAGGTCATGTCTTTTTGTGGCGAGTTGATGTTCATGTATTCTGGAGGCTAGTTTTCTGCCTGTTTGTCCAATGTAGTGCCAGACTACTCAGGCGTCTTAGCATCATGGTAGCCCACTAACCCACTAGCACAGCAGCTAATAAACTTGAAAGACCGTCTCCAGACAAAAAAAACAAAACAAACATCATTTACAAAACATCTTGCAAGAACTGTAACAAACCCTACAGTGGACACACAGGTAGAAAACTAGCCACCATGATACATGAACATGCCCTAGCCACAAAAAGACATGACCCTCTATCACTAGTAGCCTTATGTACAGATAAGAAAAGACACCACTTTGACTGGGATAACACATCCATCCTACGACAAGCCAAACAGAGAATTCCCAGTAGCATGGCATTTGAACTGGAACTCTATCAACAAACACATCGATTTTGATCCCATCTACCATGCTCTGAAAAAAGACAAGGAAATGACATCACCACAGGAAATGACATCACCAACCCAAGGAAACCTAAGCGCATCAATATAAAGTGGGCCATAACACCAGTGCTTCACCGGAGGCTCACTGATAATGTTGCCTAGTATGGTGATGAAATGTCTGAAAGCAAATCTCCCAGCTCAGTGAGGAAACTTACAACGAGAACCTCAACCTGTGCGACAAATCTTCTCCAAACTCACTACAACTAAACTGTCACAGAAAAACATAGCTGGCAGCATACAAACAACTGCTGTGGTCCTGATGTGCCAGTTTGAAAGCCACCCTCAATCTCTTCCATTCTCCAGCCCAGGACCTTGGCCTGTTATTGAATGTTGCCAAAATGATACTCAGATATGGATTCAACAGTGATCAATCATTCCTCATCTTAGACAAGGCACAAAATAATGATATTTGGAGGAACAGCTCACCAGGCCTGGCTGCATCTAGGGAGAGAAATCAATGTGAACATTTCAGATCTGGTGCCCCTTCCTCAGACTCAGACCTAAACATTAACTCTGATTTCTCTTCACAGATGCTGCCAGTTTGCTGAGCTTTACCAGCAATTTCTGTTTCTGTTTCTGATTTACTGCATCTGCAGTTCTTTTGGTTTTTATAACTTTTGGACTATTCTTCTGCGACTATTGTTAGACTTTCTCAAGACACCATTCGGGTTTTCAGTGGCTCTCTCCTCATTCTCATAAGCTAATGTAGCATTTGATACAGTCCTATGGCAACATCACTTTCTATAAATAGAAGTTGGATTTAAACATAAGCAGAATTAGAGGGATTGATTATGTCATTTGTAATTATAAACTCTGTATTCAATGTAAACTCATAACCCATAAGAAATGTTTAGCTTCTTGGACATCACTGCATTTAAATTGACATAAATGATTAGGTATAGGTGGAAATGCACATTTATTTTTCAGAATAATTGGTACATACGCCTCCAACACCCTAAGACTACTTTTCAGACCGCTGAGGTAACAGCTAGAAGACTTAACCAGGCAGTAAGTGTGATTTTAATGGCACCTCAGATGTCAATATTTGATACAATTTACCAGCTGAAACTGTGCTATGAAAATACTTGGCACTGTACCTCTCTGAAAATGTGGGTCTTCAAGATATGCAGCAATAAGCTATAGTTTCCATATTCATTTGCAACAAACTCAGTGATCATAAGTGCCAGAGCTCTGATGTTGGTGCATTCTCCTTTGTGCCAAACTTAAAAATCCTCTCTTTTCTTTTCAACTTCCCTGCACCCACCTTCTTTGCAGCTCACCGTTCCCTACCTACAACCTGCCCATCTGACAGGCTTGTAGTCATTCCTCTGCCCAACATGTGCAGTCACCTCACCACCCCCACCCCCACCCCTTTCAACCTGGCACTTGTGGTTTCCCTCAGCTCCGCAGCCACTCCATTTGTCCTTCTTGATTTTAATCCATCACAAGCTTGCAGGGTCTTTCTGCTCCACCAAATGTGGAGACTTCTTTTTTTTTCCTCACTGTTCCTTGAAGCCTCTTCATGTTTCTGACTCTCTGAGCCTCTTTCTTCTCCCCGTCCTCTGTGGTCGACATCCTCCCCACCCTCTGCATGCCATTACTTTATGCGACCGAACACTGTGCCCAAGACTCCTTTTTGAATCTTTCCCAAATACCCCTAACCCAGGTTTTAGTTTCACAACCATCAAGTTCAAGAGCAGGAGCAAGAAAACATTTTAAAGGACCTGAAGATGTCGTTGCAGCATTGACATTAATAATTTGGAGACATTTGCTACCAATCATTGAAAATGGAGAAAAAAATGTATGTCAAGCTAGATGATGAAAGAAGTCAGCAAGGAGCTCTCTTTTTCCTGTTGAGCCTTAAATATGAAATAGGGTAGCGGCAAAGAAAGGAACAAAATGAAAGAAATTCTGTACTCTAGATTCAATTGCATCATGGTGAGTCCCCATGAGTCTAAAGTTCTCCAGGTGGAAAATTGGCCTGTTCAGTCACACTGAGATCCAATCACATCAAGTAGATTTTACCTTCAAATTGATGACTTGGCTAAGTGTGAAATTGTCCATATCGGTAAGCAAAAATGAATAGGAAGAAATCTTTAAATAGTGATAGATTGGAATTGTTGATGCACAAAGTAAACTGAGTGTCCTTTTAACACTGATTAGTCAAACTAAGATGCAAGTTCAGCAAATGGTTGGGAAAGCAAGTGATATGATGGCTCTTGTTGCAAGATTGTTTGTGTATAAGAGCAACGGCAACCTCTTGCAGGCATGCAGGGCTTTGGTGAAACAATGACTGGAGTACCGGGTGTGATTTTGCTCTGCTTACGAAAGAAAATATATACTATCATTGCAGAAATGCAGTAAATGTCACTGGAATGATTGTTGGGATGGCAGGTTGTTGCATGAGGAGAATTTGTTTCAATTAGGCATGTGCTCACTGGAGTTTTGAAGAATTAGAGTAAATCGCATTTTGAATTGTATGAATTGAATTGAGTTGAATTTATTGTCACATGTACCGAGGCACAGTGAAAAGCTTTGTATTGTGAGCAATACAGGCAGATCACATAGTTAAATAGCATAGATAAGTAAATAATATGGAATATAGAACATAGAACGTTACAGCGCAGTACAGGCCCTTCAGCCCTCAATGTTGCGCTGCCCTGTCATACTAATCTGAAGCCTATCCCACCGACACTATTCCATGTACGTCCATTTGCCAGTCCAATGACGACTTAAATGCACTTAAACTTGGTGAATCTACTTCCGATGCAGGCAAAGCATTCCATACCCTTACTACTCTCTGAGTAAAGAAACTACCTCTGACATCTGTCTTATACCTATCTCCCTTCGCTTTAAAGTTGTGTCCCCTCATGTTTGCCGTCCCCATACTTGGAAAAAAGGCTCTCCCTGTCCACCCTATCTAACCCGCAGATTATCTTGTATGTCTCTATTAAGTCACCTATCAACCTTCTTCTCTCTAACAAGAACAGCATCAAGGCCCTCAGCCTTTCCTCGTAAGACATTCCTTCCATACCAGGCAACATCCTAGTAAATCTCCTCTGCACCCTTTCGCAAGCTTCCACATCTTTCTTATAATGCGGTGACCAGAACTGTACACAATACTCCAAGTGTGGCGTGCCAGAGCTTTGTCCAGCGGCAGCATAACCTTCTGGTTCTGGAACTCAGTCCCTCTATTAATAAAGGCCAAAATACTGTATGCCTTCTTAACAACCCTGTCAATCTGGGTGACAACTTTCAGGGATCTGTGTACATAGACACTGAGATCTCTCTGCTCATCTGCACTACCAAGAATCTTACCATTAGCCCAATACTTTGCATTCTGATTACTTCGGCCACAGTGTATCACCTCACACTTCTCCACATTAAACTCCATTTGACACCACTCAGCCCAGCTCTGCATCCTATCTATGTTTCCCTGCACCCTACTACATCCTTCGTCACTATTCACAACTCCACCGACCTTAGTGTCATCCACAAATTTACTAACCCACCCTTCTAACCTTTCATCCAGGTCATTTATAAAAATGACGAACTGCAGTGGACCCAACACTGACCCTTGCGGTACGCTGCTAGTAACTGGACACCAAGATGAACATGTTCCATAAACTTCTTTCAGCAAGCCATTAATGATCCAAACTGCTATGTCTCCCACAATCCCATTCCTCCGCATTTTGTATAATAGCCTACTGTGGGGAACCTTATCGAATGCCTCGCTGAAATCCATACACACCACATCAACCGGTATACTCTCATCTACCTGTTTGGTCAGTTTGTCAAAAAACTCAATAAAATTCATTAGGCACGACCTACCCTTCACAAAACCATGCTGACTGTCCCTGATCAGATTATTCTTTTCTAGACGTTTATAAATCCTCTCTCTTATAATGTTTTCCAACACTTTACCAACAACTGAAGTGAGACTCACTGGTCTGTAATGACCAGGGTTGTCTCTACTACCCTTTTTGAACAAGGGAACCACATTTGCTATTCTCCAGTCCTCAGGCACTACTCCTGTAAACAATGATGATTTGAAGACCAATGCCAAAGGCTCGGCAATCTCTTCTCTTGCTTCCCAGAGGATCCTAGGATAGATCCCATCGGCCCAGGGGACTTGTCTATTTTCACACTCTGCAGTATTTCTAAGACCTCTTCCTTGTGAACCTCAATCTCTTCTGATCTAGATGCAAGTATCTCGAAATCTTCCTCACCAACATTTTCATTTTCTATAGTGAACACTGTCAAAAAATATTTATTTAGTGCTTCCCCTATCTCCTTTGACTCCGCACGTAACTTCCCACTATTATCCTTGATTGGCCCTAATTTAACTCTCGTCATCCTTTTATTCCTGACATACCTATGGAAAGCCTAAGGGTTAATCCTGATCCTATCAGCCAACAACTTCTCATGTCCCCTCTGGCTCTTCTGAGCTCTCTTTTTAGGTCTTTCCTGACTTCCTTATAACCCTCAAGTGCCCTAATTGAGTTTTCACATCTTGTTCTAACATTAGCCTTCTTCTTCTTCTTCTTCTTGACCAGGGATTCCACTTGCGTAGTAAACCACGGCTCACACGTTCTATATCTTCCTCCCTGCCTGACAGATACATACTTATTTAGGACACACAGGAGCTTTTCCTTGAATAAGCTCCACGTTTTTAATGTGCTCATCCCCTGCAGTTTCCTTCCCCATTCTACGCTTCCTAAATCTTTCATAATTGCATCGTAATTTCCCTTCCCCCAGCTGTAACTCTTGCTCGGTGGAGTACACCTATCCCTTTCTATCACTAAAGTAAACTTGACAGAATTGTGATCGCTGTCTCCAAAGTGCTCACCTACTTCCAAATCTAACACCTGGCCAGGCTCGTTACCCAGTACTAAATCTAAAGTGGCTTCGCACCTTGTAGGCCTGTCTACATACTGTGTCAGGAAGCCCTCCTGCACACACTGGACAAAAACTGACCCATCTATAGTACTCGTACTGTAGTGATACCAGTCAATATTTAGATAGTTGAAGTCCCCCATGACAACTACCCTGCCCCTTTCACTCCTATCGAGAATCATCTTTGCTATCCTTTCCTCTACATCTCTGGGACTATTTGAAGGCCTATAGAAAACTCCCAGCTTGGTGGCTTCTCCTTTCCTGTTTCTAACCTCAGCCCATTCTACTTCAGTTAATGAGTCACCAAACATCCTTTCTACAACTGTAATATTGTCCCTGATCAACAATGCCACACCTCCCCCTCTTTTACCATCTTCTCTGTTCTTACTGAAACATCTGAATTCCGGAACCTGCAACAGCCATTCCTATCCCTGATCTCTCCATGTCTCCGTAATGGCCACAACATCGAAGTCCCAGGTACCAACCCACGCTGCCAGTTCACCCATTTTATTTTGGATGCTCCTCGCGTTGAAGTACACACACTTCAAACCAGGTTCTCGCTTGCCAGTGTCAGATACTTGATTTGGGAACTCCCTACTCTCATGTGGGTAAACAGTGGCAAAACCAAAAACACAGTTCCAGCGAAGGCTTATTGAGTCAGAATGATTGCATACAGGCATAATGTTTTTCCCTCAAAAGGGCATTCACAAGAATGGGACGTTGTCTCAGACTGTAGAGTTAGTCATTTCCAATTGTGATGAGGTGAAATTTCATCACTCAGAAGTTGGCAGACCTGTGCAATTTTTGAAATCAAACATCTGTGAAGGCCCAGTCATAAAAGATATTTAAGAAATAAATAGCTAAATCTAGACGGGTGAAGTGTATGATGGAACATTGGGAGAGAACAGTAATGTGGTATGAGACAGAGTATTGTCATGGAGAAAATGTGGAGAATCACCAGGGATGCAAAGAGTTCATTGCATCCTCTTTGCATCTATTTGCAAATAATAAACCATGGCACTCAGGAAGCAAATTCTTGAATGCCCCCAAACCTCAGGATCCGTGACTCTTTATACCTTCTTTTATCATGTTTTTGTGAGCTTATCAGCATGTCCAACTGTGTTAATCAAAATTACCTCACTCCAGCTATACTATAAAACAATGATGTTAGTTCCTATTATCTCTTTAATTCTGCCACTATAGCCTTTCCTACATTCTACTTAAAGTTATTCTAATGTCACGGTTAGATATTTTGTGTTAGCTCTGCTACAATGGTCTTTCATCCCAGACCCTACTTAATATTTTTCTAATGCCATGATCAGATATTTTACTGTCAAGGGTCTCAAGCAGGCTGACTCTACTAACTATTAATTAAATATTTATTGTCATGTCCCAAACATTTATTGCTACAACCTGTCCCAACCCTGCCATGATGATATTTAGCAAGCGAGGCTGATTTTACTAACTGTGTTATTTCATCCCACCATAGTGACCTTTCAGCATCAACCTTTGCCATAGTGACCTTTTCACTAGTGTAGCATTCTAAGACCTCTTGCAACAGATCTCCAGTGGTCTTCATGCTTTAACCCTTCCCATGCTTTCATAGTCACAGTCATAGAGATGTACAGAATGGAAACAGATCCTTTGGTCCAACTCATCCATGCCGACCAGATATCCCAACCCAATGTAGTTCCATGTGCCAGCACCTGGTCCATATCCATCCATACCCCTCCTATTGATATAATTCATCCAAACCCCTCCTATTCAGATCTCTTTTAAATGTTGCATTTGTACCAGCCTCCACCACTTCCTCTGGCAGCTCGCTCCATGCATGTAACACGCTCTGCGTGAAAAAGTTGCCCGCTAGGTCTCTTTTATATCTTTCCCCTCGATCCTTAAACCTATGGCCTCTAGTTCTGGACTCCCCCACCCCAGGGAAAGGACTTTGTCTAGTTATCCTATCAACCATAATCTGATTGAATGGTGGGCTCGGATTAATTGGTCAATGGAGCAGATGAGGTGGAATGTGTGAAGAATTTTACACACTCTTGTGGCTGTGACTATAATGATTGTGAAAACTGGACATTTTCATATATACAGCAACTCGGAGTCTTAACTGAGCAACATTCAGTTCAAATGGCAGGAATAGCTCTCACTGACATCATTGCTACAAATTTGCACTTTATTAGGGAGATTGGAGGCATTGACAATTTTCTAAATTACGAAAGGCTTTGGAAATCTGAAGCACAAATTAAATTTGAAAACTGAGGTCAGGATTCTCCGAAGGCTAACACAAAGTTTCGGTTGAGAGTTAGGAAGACAATTGTAATGTCAGCATTCATTTTGTGAGTCAGGAGTGTAGTGCTGGAAAAGCACAGTAGGTCAGGCAGCATCAGAGGAGCAGGAGAATCAACGTTTTGGACATAAGCCCTTCATCAAAAAATGATTTTAGGAGGACGAGAATGAAGTAACAGTGATGTCTTGCTGAGGCGGTGTAAGGTGCTGTTTAGGCCATATTTGGAGTATTGTGCGCAGTTTTATGCCCCGTAAATAAGGATGTGTTGACATCAGAAGTGGTCCAGAAGAAGTTTACAAGAATGATCCCAGGGATGAAGAGCTTGCCATCTGAGGAGCATCTCTGGATCTGTATTCGATGGATTTTAGAAGGATGATGCAGGGTCTCATTCAAATTTACTGAATATTCAAAGGCTTCATGAGAGTGGTCGTGGAGAAAATGTTTCAATTATAGGAGAGACTAGGACCAGGCATGTAGAGTCAGAGTGTAGAGGCAGCCCTTTAGAACTGAGTTCAGGAGGAATTTCATCAGCCAGACGGTGGTAGATCTGTGGAAGCCACTGCCACAGAAGGCTGTGGAGGACAAGTTATTGAAACTATTTAAGATAGTGATTGATAGATTCTTGATAAGTAAAGGATACTAGGATTACAAGAAGAAGGCGGGAGAGTGGAGTTGAGAAATATGTCAGCAATGAGCAAATTGCACAACCATCTCAAATGCCTCAAAACACTCGAAGGAGGGTATCCAATTCATTTTAATGTAAGAGGTCACTTCGGATAATATCATCATCAGATCCGCTACCAATCTGATATTCCCAGTCCACCTGCGTACTGAAGATGAATACAGATCGGAAAACGAGAAACAGGTTAATTGTTTGGTCGGGATGGCAACAGAACAGCGGTGACTGAATCAATGGAGAAATGAGGACGAGAATGACGAGTTTTGAGCCCTCCACTGGCCGTGGGCTGGCAGGATTATGAAGCAATTTTCTGGTTACAGTACCTGCAGAGAACAGCAGAGAGCAATAGTACTGAAGAACCAAATGCTGTATTCGGTGGTGTGGAAAGTGGCTGTTGACTGGTCGAATGAGGGAAGGAATGTTTGCGTTTGTGTATGTGGAGAACTCGGATAGATTTGCTTGTTGTGATGCGTATGAAATTGCAAATGTTTTCGTCATGAAGATTGTAACGGTGGTATTGGATAATAAAATGAGGAGTGAATGAATTTAGAAGGAAGGAGAAAAGAGTCAGCAAAATTTTGTACAGTGATTGGAACAGATTGTGTTGGACTGCAAAGACTGGTGTAGAAGGCTGCGTCTCACTGTATTGGTCAGGCTGCACTGCTGCATCTATTCACAGGTGCCATCCCACTACTGACCAGTGCAGGGCCTTTGACCTGCTCCGTTTCCGACTTGGGCCGGTTCACCCCTCTGCAGCACAACTGGTACACCCAGGTTCCCATGTGGACACTGATCTTAGTGCGAACACCCGATCGGCACCGACCACAACAGCCCAGAAATCCCAACCTCAAGAAATCCGGCAGCCTCAACCTCCCAGCAGTGGGATTGAGTTGTCTAGTTTTGTTAATAGAGAGGACACTTTGATGTTATTTATTTGCTCAGATTCTGACTCTTATATGATGCTGATACCACTACTGAGTCTGAGAGTTCTGAACTGAGCAGCTTTGAGGGGATTAATTCCACATTTCTCATAAGACGAGTTCAATCAAATTAAACCAATGAAAATCAACAAAACAATACCTTCATAGGTTGAAGGGTAGAGTCTGAGAAGTTTCAGTTGATGGAATCTGAACGTCAATCTGACAGATCGACAAGGCGAATGTTTTGTGTTTTTCTCGGGTGTTATTCTCACGGAGGTGGAAATATCACCAGCAGACAGTGTACCCGTGCTTCCCAAGAAATAAAACAAGAAATAATAAAATAATAAGCCGCTCTTACTGCTGCAATGCACACATTGGGAAGGCATTATTATAAAAAATCATTTGTGTCCCCTACATTAAGTAAGTGTTCTCATTTAGTGCCAGAGTATTAATCCCTGGTAGTGCAGGGGTCTCCTGTGGCTATCCCAATTTCAAACAAGTATGCTGTTTTGGAAAATGTAGGGGGTGATGGATTCTCAGGGAAATGTAGCAAGAAGCCAAGTTTCTGGTATCGATACTGGCTCTAATGCAATGAGGGGTACGTCGGGTTCCAAGAGGTAAATTGTGATAGGGGACTCCCTATTCTGAGGCACAGATAGAAGTTTCTGTGGCCAGCGGCGAAAGATCAGAATGGTGTGTTGCTTCCCTGGTGCCAGGATCAAGGATGTCTCAGAGAGGGAGCAGAATGTTCTCAAGGTCATTGTACACATTGCAACCAATGACATAGATGGCAAAAGGATGCGTTTCTGAAGGGAGAACAGAGAGAGTTAGGCAGGAATTTAAAATCCCCCCAGCATAGTAATACCTGGATAGCTCCCAGTGCTGCCAGCTAGTGAGGGTAGGAATAGGAAGATAGAGCAGATGAATGCGTGGCTAAGGAGCTGGCGTATAGGAGAAGGATTCACATTTTTGGATCATTGGAGTCCATTCTGGGGTAGAGGTGACTTGTACAAGAAGGAAGGATTGCACTTCAGTTGGAAGGGGACTAATATTCTGGCAGGGAGATTTGCTAGAGCTGCTCAGGAGGATTGAAACTGTTAAGGTGGGGGATGAGGTTGCTGGGACTCAAGTTGTTAATGAGGAAAGAGATCAATCTGAGACCAGTACAGTTGAGAAAAGAAGCAAGTCAAACAGTCAGGGCAAGCAGCGAGCAAGGTAGGATTGATAAATTAAACTGCAAACATAAACTGGGATTGCCACAGTGTTAAGGGTTCAGATGGAGAAGAATTTGTTAAGTGTGTGCAAGAAAAGTTTCTGATTCAACGTGTGGATGTACCTACTAGAGAAGGTTCAAAACTTGACCTACTCTTGGGAAATAAAGCAGGGCAGATGACTGATGTGTCAGTTCAGGAGCATGTTGGTGCCAGCAACCATAATTCTCTTAGTTTTAAAATAGCAATGGAAAGGATAGAACTGATCTAAAAGTTGATGTTCTAAATTGGAGTAAGGCTAATTTTGATGGTATTACGCAAGAACTTTTAAAAACTGATTGGGAGCAGATGTTTGCATGTAAAGGGATGGCTGGAAAATGGAAAGCCTTCAGAAATGAATCAACAAGAGTCTGGAAACAGTATATTTCTGTTCGGGTGAAAAGAAAGGCTGGTAGGTATAGGGAATGCTGGATGACTAAAGAAATTGAGGGTTTGGTTAAGCAAAAAAAGGAACCATATGTTAGGTATAGACAGGATACATTGGGTGAATCCATAGAAGAGTATGAAGGCAGTAGGAGTATACTTAAGAGGGAAATCAGGAGGGAAAAAAGGGGACATGATATAGCTTTGGCAAATAGAGTTAAGGAGAATCCAAAGGGTTTTTACAAATACATTAAGGACAAAAGGGTAACTAGGGAGAGAATAGGGCCCCTCAAAGATCAGCAAGACGGCCTTTGTATGGAGCCTCTCGAGATGGGGGAGATACTAAATGAGTATTTTGCATCAGTGTTTACTGTGGAAAAGGACATGGAAGGTAGCGAATGTAGGGAAATAGATGGTGATATCTTGAAGAATGTCCATCTTCCAGAGAAGGAAGTGCTGAATATCTTGAAATGCAGGAAAATGGATAAATCCCCAGGACCTGATCAGGTGTACCATAGAACTGTGAGAAGCTAGGGATTCCTGGGCCCCTTGCTGAGATATTTGTATCATTGATTGTCACAGGTGAGGTGCTGGAAGACTGGAGGTTGTCTAAGGTTGTGCCACTGTTTAAGAAGGGTGGTAAGGACACACTGAGGGACTATAGACCGGTGAGCCTGACATCAGTGTTGTCAAGTTGTTGGAGGGAATCCTGAGGGACAGGATGCACATGTATTTGGAAAGGCAAGGACTGATTCGGGATAGTCAACATGGCTTTTTGTGTGGAAAATCATGTCTCACAACCTTGACAGAGGTTTTTGAAGAAGTAACAAAGAGGATTGCTGAGGGTAGAGTGGTAGGTGTGATCTACATGGACTTCAGTAAGGTGTTCGAAAAGGGTCCCCATGGGAGACTGGTTAGCAAGGTTAGATCTCATGGAATACAGGAAGAACTAACCATTTCGAAACAGAACCAGCTTAAAGGAAGA
Source organism: Chiloscyllium plagiosum (assembly GCF_004010195.1). Taxonomy (NCBI): domain Eukaryota; kingdom Metazoa; phylum Chordata; class Chondrichthyes; order Orectolobiformes; family Hemiscylliidae; genus Chiloscyllium; species Chiloscyllium plagiosum. The sequence goes on along the minus strand of NW_025213411.1, from coordinate 1,455 downwards.
ATACAGAGGGTGGTGGTGGAGGGCTTGTTTTTCTGACTGTGACCAGTGTAGTGCCACAGGGATCGGTGCTGGGTCCACTAATTTTCATCATTTATATAAATGATTTGGATGTGACCATAAGAGATAGAATTAGTAAGTTTGCTGATGACACGAAAATTTGGAAGTATAGTGGACAGCAAAGAAGGTTACCTCAGATTACAATGGATCTTGATCAGTTGGGCCAATGGGCTGAGAAGTGGAAATGGAGTTTAATTTAGATATATGCGAGATGCTGCATTTTGGGACAGGAAATTTTAGCAGGATTCATACACGTAATGCTAATGTCCGAGGGAGTCTTGCAAAACAAAGAGATATTGGAGTGCAGATTCATAGTTGCTTGAAAGTGGAGTCACGGGTAGATAGAATAGTGAAGGAGGCATTTAGTATGCATTCCTTCATCGGTCAAGAGTACTGAGTACAGGAGTTGGGAGGTCATGTTGCAGCTGTACAGGACATTGGTGAGGCTACTTCCTGTTGGAAAGATGTTGTGAAACTTGAAAGTGTTCAGAAAAGATTGACAAGGATGTTGCCAGGGTTAGAGAATTTGAGCTATAGGGAGAGATTGAATAGAGGTTGTTTTCACTGGAGTGTCAGATGCTGAGGGGTGACTTGATAGAGGTTCATAAAATCAGAAGGGGTATGGATTGGATAAATAGACAAAATGTCTTCCCTGGGTGGGGAGTCCTGAACTAGAGGGCATAGGTTTAAGGAGAGAGGGGAAAGATATAAAAGAGACCTTAGGGGCAACTTTTTCATGCAGAGGATGGTACGTGTATGCAATGAGCTGCCAGAGGAAGTGGTGAAGGCTCGTACCATTGCAACATTTAAAAGGCATCTGGATAGGAAGGTTTTAGAGGGAGTCGGACTGCGTGCTGGCAGTTGGGATACTAGATTGGGTTTGGATGTCTGATCGGTATGACGAGTTGGACCGAAGGGTCTGTTTCCGTGGCTCCAAGACGCTATGATTGCAGACTCCAACAAAGCTGGTCATAATTTGCAAAGTGTCCATTCATCATATCGGACCATCTTCATGTTGCCATACTCGAAATCAATTGCTTTTCTCCAGCACTGATCTACTCGACTGTGTCTGCAATGAAAGAGCACATTTGAACAGACGAAATTCAGCAAACAACAGAGTAATTCTGTCAAATGCAATCAACGCTCTCACTCAGAGGCAGAGTCAGGCGGAAAGTAGCAGCTCATGCGCCAATTCCTCCAGACGACCAACTGCAGCCGCCTGTTGTCTTTGCAGCAACGTCTGCAGTGGAGCTGTTGCTGCCGTTTGAACTGAAGGCGACTGAGGGAAGCGCCACGCGATCGCCGGGGGCTGTGGCGCGCGCCTGTACTCCCACTGCTGGGAGGCTGAGGCTGCTGGATGACTTAAGGTTGGGAGTTCTGGGCTGTTGTGGTCTGTGT
>NW_025213410.1:13604-32889 GCF_004010195.1 Chiloscyllium plagiosum | reverse complement strand
TGCCTGAGGTTTTCCAATTATCTTACAGGTACTCATCCAGTAAAATTCAACCACAACACTATGCAGCTAAGGCCAATAAAAATGCTTTTTTATTCTGGCTTGAATTATCTTTACTCCTAAATGATGTCCTACTAGTAATTCATGTGCTACCCGCAACACCTGCTTCCTATAACTCACTGGTGATACAACTTGATAAACTACTTGTCCCATTTCTCATCTGCCCGAGTGCGTGATGGTTTCCATTTCCTCATCAAGACTTCATTTTTAAAATAGTAACATTCTGGGATTTACTCAGATTCTTCTTCAGTGTAAGATTTTTTATACAACTGCTTTAGTTTTTAATTTTTCTATTGTAATTAAGCTAATTTCTCTGGAACTAAAAATCTCCATTTTTGTCCTCAGCCTATTTTCATTTTTTTCCTCAACTATTTGATCAAACATAGTCTCCGATAATTGAACTTCAACTTCCTTATCTTTATTCTTTGATTTCTCCTCCTGCTTCAACTTGTGTCTTTGTGACCTTGTTACCACACAGTCAGGAAATATTCTCGGATATACTTCAATTGGTTGACTTTCGACTGACTTTTCAACCACAGTAGTCATCACTTCCAACTGTGATCCAGCTTTATTACCACCAAGAATAAACTATATGTCTGGAACCAAGAATTTCTCTTTAATTCCTACCGCCACTTCACCTGACTCTCCAAGCTCACTTTATACAATGGAACACTGCTATTCTTATCATGAACTCCCCATATTACCACTTTTTCTGCCAATACTCCTTTTGTATAAAATACCTAATCATCACTCACCAAAGTTTGATTTGTTTCCAAATCTTTTAAAATCTTAACTTCAGTACCTGCTTCTCCTGGCACACATAAGTTAAGCATACCCATGCAAGTAAGTGCTTTAAAGAGATCTGGCACTTTCTTCTTAACCAACCCCTGGCCAGACTGTACATTCTGGTGCAGCTTTTTACCTTCCATTGTGCTTTCCTTTACCACTTCAATAAAACTCGCTGGCTTACCTTATTATCTACCTTCCTGTTGTTTTTTCTAACCATCAACACTGATTAAGTGTCATAGAGTTGTACAGCACAGAAACAGACCCTTCGATCCAACTTGTCTATGCCGACCAGATATCCCAACCTAGTCTAGTCCCAGTTGCCAGCACCCAGCCCATATCCCTCCAAACCCTTCCTATTCATATACTGATCCAGATGCCTTTTAAATGTTGCAATTTACTAGCCTCCACCACTTCCCCTGGCAGCTCATTCCATTCATGTACCACTCCCTGCGTGAAAAAGTTGCCTGAGGTCTGTTATATCTTTTATATCACCCTAAACTTATGCCCTCGAGTTCTGGACTCTCCCACCCCAGGGAAAGACCATGTCTATTTATCCTATTCATGCCCCTCATGATTTTATAAACCACTATAAAGGTCACCCCTCAGCCTCTGACCCTCCAGGGAAAACAGCCCAAGCCTGTTCAAACTCTCCCTATACTTCAAACCCTGGCAACAACTTTGTAAATCTTTTCTGAACTCTTTCTAGTTTCACAACATTCTTCTGATAGGAAGGAAACCACAAGTGCACGCAATATTCCAAAAGTGGCTTAACCAATGTCCTGTACAGCTGCAACATGACCTCCCAGCTCCGATACTCAATACTCTGACCAATAAAGAAAGCATACTAAATGCCTTCTTCACTATCCTACCTACTTGCAAATCTATTTTCAAGGAACTATGAACTCCATGAGGAGTCTCTTTGTTCAGTATACTCCATAGGACCTTACCATTAAATGTATAAGTCCTGCTAAGATTTGCTTTTCCAAAAAGCAGCACCTTGCATTATTTAAACTCCATCTGCCACTCCTCAGCCCATTGGCCCATCTCATCAAGATCCTGTTGTAATCGGAGGTAATCTTCTTCACAGTCCACTACACCTCCAATTTTGGTGTCATCTGCAAACTTACTAACTATACCTCTTATGCTCACATCCATATCATTTACATAAAATGACAAAAAATAGTGGACCCAGTACAGATCCTTATGGCAATCCACTGGTCAGGCTTCCAGTCTGAAAAACAATCCTCCACCACCATCCTCAGTCTTCCACCTTTGAGCCAGTTATGTATCCAATTGGCATGTTCTCCCTGTATTCTGAGAGATCTGACCTTGCTAACCAGTCTCCCATGGGGAACCTTGTCGATTGCTTTACTGGAGTCCATAGAGGTCACATCTACCACTCTGCCCTCATCAATCCTCTTTGTTACTTCTTCAAAAAAAAACTCAATCAAGTTTGTGAGACATGAATTTCCACGCACAAAGCCATGTTGACTATTGCTAATCAGTCTTTGCCTTTCCAAATACATGAACATCCTGTCCCTCAGGAGTCCCACCAACAATTTGCTCACCACCAACCTCAAGCTCACCAGTCTATACTTCCCTGGCTTATCCTTACCACCTTTCTTAAATACTGGCAGCACATTAGCCAACCTCCAGTCTTCCAGTACCTTACCTATGACCATTGATGATACAAATATCTCAGCAAGGGGCCCAGCAATCACTTCCCTAGCTTCCAACAGAGTTCTAGGGTATACCTGATCAGGTCCTGGGGATTTATCCACTTCTTTACATTTCAAGACATTCAGCACTACCTCTTCTGTAATATGGACATTTTTCAAGATGGCACCATCTATTTCCCTACATTCTGTATCTTCCATGTCCTTCTCCATAATAAACTCTGATGCAAAATACTCGTTTAGTATCTCCCCCATCTCCACACAAAGGCCGCCTTGCTGATCTTAGAGGGGGCCTATTCTCTCCCAAGTTAACCTTTTGTCGTTAATATATTTAGAAACAACCTTTGGATTCTCGTTAACCCTATTTGCCAAAGCTATCGCATGTCCCCTTCTTGTTCTTCTGATTTCTCTCAAGTATATTCCTACTGCCTTTATACTCTTCCAAGGATTCACTCAATCTATCCTGTCTATACCTGACACACGCTTCCTTCTTTTTCTTAACCAAACCCTCAATTTCTTTAGTCATCCAGCATTCCCTACACCTACCAGCCTTTTCTTTCGCCCCAACAGGAATATACTTTCTCTGGACTCCATTATCTTATTTCTAAAGGCTTCCCATTTTCCACCCATCCCCTTACCAGCAAACTCCTGCCCCCAATCAGCTTTTGAAAGTTCCTGCCTGATACCATCAAAAATAACCTTCCTCGAATTTAGAACTTCAACTTTTAGATTTGATCTATCCTTTTCCGTCACTATGTTAAAACGAATAGAATTATGGTCGCTGACCCCAAAGTGCTCTCCCACTGACACCTCAGTCACCTGCTCTGCCTTATTTCGCAAGAGTAGGTCAAGTTTTGCACCTTTTCTAGTAAATACATCCACATACTGAATCAGAAAATTTCCTTGAACACACTTGACAAATGCCTCTATATCTAAACCCTTAATACTATGGCAGTCCCAATCTATAGTTGGAAAGTTAAAATCCCCTATTACAACCAGCCTATTATTCTTACAGAGAACTGAAATTTGTTTCTCAATTTTCCGCTGATTATTAGGGGGCCTATAATACAATCCCAGTAAGGTGATTATCCCTTTCTTATTTCTCAGTTCCACCCAAATAACTTCTCTGGATGTAGTTCCGGGAATATCCTCTCCCAGTTCAGCTGTAATGGCTTAACAAAAATGCCACTCCCCCTCCTTTCTTGCCTCCCTTTCTGTCCTTCTTGTAGCATTTGTATCCTGGAACATTAAGCTGCCAAGTCCTGCCCATCCCTGAGCCACGTTTCTGTAAGTGCTGTGATATCCCAGTCCCATGTTCCTAACCATGCCCTGAGTTCATCTGCCTTCCCTGTTAGACCTCTTGCATTGAAATAAATGCAGTTTAATTTATCAGTCCTACCTTGTTCTCTGCTTTGTCCCTGCCTGCCCTGACTGTTTGACTCACTTCTTTTCTCAATTGTACAGTCTCAGATTGATCTCTTTCCTCACTATCTCAGTCCCATCCCCCATCTTCCTAGTTTAAATCCTCCCAAGCAGTTCTAGCAAATCTCCCTGCCAGTATAGTAGTCGCCTTCCAATTTAGGTGCAATCCATCCTTCTTGTACAGGTCACTTCTACCCCAAAGAGATTCCAATGATCCAAAAGTGTGAATCCTTCTCCCATACACCAGCTCCTCAGCCATGCATTCATCTGCACTATCCTCCTATTTTTATCCTCACTTGCTTGTAGCACCGGGAGTAATCCAGATATTACTACTCGAGGACCTCTTTTAAAATTCCTGCCTAACTCTCTATATCCTCCCTTCAGAATCTCATCCTTTTCCTTTCCTATGTCGTTGGTTCCAATGTGTACAATGACCTCCTGCTGGGCCCCCTCCCCCTGCACCCTCTCTGAGGCATCCTTGATCCTAACACCAGGGCAGCAACACCATTCTGATTTTTTGCTGCTGGCCACAGAAACATCTGTCTGTGCCTCAGACTAAAGAGTCCCCTAACACAACTGATCAGTTGAAACCGGACGTGTCATCCAGTTTTCCTCCCCTCAGTCGAAGCAAAACACTCAGAGACACTGGGTAGTTTTATGTCCTACATCTTTATTCAGGGCCCTGGAGGGAGAGAGAAAGATTGCCCTTGTGCACAGGGACATGTATTCACAGTCTTCTCTGGAACAGCAGTTTCTCAATGAACTATATAGTCATTTAACAGGGAGGACTGTTACAGCGAGTGTCAACAGTAAAGATTAAGCCATCTGTTGTTACACAATGAGTAACCTACTTCACATAATGAATAATTTTCACCTTGTTAACTGACGTTACACAATGAATGCTAAATGGCTCTACCTAATGAATGCTTTTCCACCTTTTTAACCCATTACCCTTACCTCCAGCATCCCATTGTTAACTAAGTTTTTATCTGATCTGAGTCATGCTCAGCTGAACCTCTTGTTTTACAAAACTCAGAACTTAACTCTTTCCCTGCCTGCTTACACCCCATATACATTCTCAAACATACCCCTCAGTGCATTAGAGCTAGTCTTTACATGAGAAACGTGGCTGTTCATGCTACACTCTCCTGAGAATCCATCACCCCCTACATTTTATAAAACAGCATACTTGTTTGAAATGGGGAGAGCCACAGAAGACTCCTGCACTACTGGCCTTCCTCTCTTACCTCTCCTGAAGTTAACCCATCTATGTGATTATATCTGTGACTTTTCTCCCTTCCTATAACTGCCACCATACCGCGTTGCCCTTGTAAATTCCTCATTGCCTCTCCAACCGATCCACTTGATCTGATAATCCTCTGTAACACAAACTCTCCCTAAACTCCCACATCTGACAAGAGCATATCATTCTACTAAGAGCGATTTTTGCTTTATCCAATCTACAGACCCAGAAAATAGCACCATCCTATTCCTCTACAAAACAGTGCTCCTGGGCTAACTTAATACTTATGGCTTATATTTTTCAGTTTAATCAAACCTTCTTGCAGTCAACTTTATCACAGTTGAAACATTCTTTTTTAACTTCTCTTTCTCTCTCACAGGTGTCCTTTTTATCCTATGGTAAACTCTTTACTATCTTCAATGAGATCTCCTTGTCCCTTACCACCTGAGGATTTCTCTTTCTCCCCAATTCCTATACCTCACAGATTGAAATTGATGTCAGAAGCCAAATTTTGATTTATGAACCAACTCAATCACCTGCCATTTCCACTGCTAATCTTGTAATCTTAACTCTACTCTTCTATAGGAGTTCTCACTAGTTCAAGAAGTAAATGTTTGAACTCCTCCAAAATAATCGTCTCTGAGAATGTCAAACGTTTGATCTATTTTCAATGCCTTTATCCAACTATCAAAATTATTTTGTTTGATCCTTTCAAACTATGTATGTTTGACCATTTCCCTCCTTAGATTCTTTAAACTGTAAGCTTCTGGTACTAACTCATATGCACTTAAGATGGCTTTTTCTCCTCATCATACTCCCCAGTACCTTCTCTGATGGTGAGGTATTTGAATCACTATCGCTACCTACCAACTTTGTTTGGATCAACAATATTTATATGGTCAATGGCCATCTTGTTTGTTTAGTCACTTTCTCAAATGAATGAAAAAGGCTTCTACATTTTCTTGCATTTAGACAATGTTTGGACATATTTAAATAGAACCCCAACAGGCCTTTGGCTACTGTCCTCATCAGTAATCCTATCTTTCACCTCTACCCCCGCCATTTTAAGTTTTCAGTTCCAACCTCTGAAGTTCAAACTCTCTTTATCCCTTTCTTCTGCTAGAGCCATCTTTTCATCTTCTTTTTCCTCCGCTTTTATTCATAATTCAAACATTTCCCTTTCTTTCTATTCTGCCAAGTCTATTCTTTCCTTTGTTTTTCCCTTGACATTGCAAATGTAGCACCTTGAATTAGAGGCAATTACATCTTAGCAATTTCTAACTATTCTGATTGCATTTACACTTGCCAGGAATATAGAGCTACAGCTGCAATTATTTCCCCTTTCCTCACAGACACAGGCAACTCCAACTTCAACTTGTTTGCTAATTCCAAAAGTTTTGCCTTTCTCACTTTCTGTAAAACACCTGAAGTGACTTCTTCCACCCTCAGGAAACTCTTAGTGACTGAAACAGCCATTATTGATACAAGCGACAACCTGTTTAAAACAATCAAATGCAACACCCAAAATTAAAAAAAAAGCACCAATACTCTCACCACTCAGTGTTTGAGTCCAGTAATCCTAAACCCAACCTGGAATTAGAGATTTTGATCGCGACAAACAGCCCCAATTTGTTATGGTCCAGACCAAACCCTCTTCAAAATATATTAAGATAGTCTAGACCCTAACTTGTTCTTATTTTAAAAAGTAAAGAGTAACATTTTGCATTCCATATGCAATTCAATTGGTCAAACTATTCAACATTAAGCAAAACACACTATTTCTATACAATAGTTAAAATACACACAAAATAAAAATCAAAGGACTGGCTTAACTGTAACTATCAAAATGCTTAACATACTACTGTATTAACTACTAATTAACTATTCCAATACAGTAACATATCATTAACATATCCATGGTGAAGGCAAATTCAGAAACAGATTATTTCACATGCAATTCTAGCAGCAGGACAACAACGCCAGCTTTTATTGTAAAAGAGAAAGGAAAAAGCTTCCATATCCAGCTTCAAGATCCTTGTGCCAACTTCTACTGAAAAACTAAAACCCAAAAAACCCTTTAATTCTGTGACAGCTTGACCCCCACACATTTGGCCGACTACTATTGTTCCAACATTTTAAAAATAAAAGGCCTCACAAGCTGTGTCGTGGCTTTGCAGCAGATTGCTTGCCACCTTTGTCTCAACCTTTCTTCATTTAGAGAAAAAGGACAAAAATACACCCTTTAAAGCCATAATATCGTTACATATGTCAGGCTTCCAGGGAAGATTGTTAAATGAGTTTCTATTTACACTTGTAGAAGTGATCGTTGATAACGAATGGTCTCTTATGATCCCACTGGAGATGAGTAGTCACTTTGTGGAATCAATTACAATTATTCACCTAGACAAAGTCAGGAGACTTCTAAGGTCATGGTTAAAAACACCTTTGTTTCCATTTTTAAAAGGAACTTCATTTGCTAGAAGATATATATATAAAATATTGTAACCATACGTCTGTGGCATGACTGATTTTGCATTAACCCACAACTCTCTCCCGACCCTATTTCCTCTTTTCCCTGCTCTTGGAGGGGAAAAGAAGACAATTACACTGCATGCAAGATTCCTAATAGTCTTCCATTTGGCCTTCATCCAGAAACTTCTGAGCTATTGATTAATTAACAAAATAATTTTTAATCCACATCTACGATGTCTTAGACTCCAATAAAACCATTAAACACTTCATCCGGAGACTCACTGATGTTATCTAGTATGGTGACAAAACATCTGAAAATGAACTTTCCAGGTCAGCAAGCAAAGCTACATCATTATGCACTCTGACACATCTCTGCTCCCTGAATCCAAAAGTCCAAGACTTGAACACGTATGGCAAACAACTGAATAAACAATTTATTGCCCAACTACTAGACTATTTGGAATATCATGAGATCTTGCCCTCATGTGTTAAAACTCCTAAATTGCAAGGAAAACATAGCCTCTAACTTATTTTCCCTACTGCAAACTGGCTTATTTTTAACTATTTGTCGTCTTATGATCATCTCCCAAAATTTGCAAGGATTTCATGAACTTAACAACATGGAGACCACTGGAGCTACCTCTACCACTTCCCTCCTAGCATCCTTAGCCCTAAATCTCACCCAATGTTCCCAATTATCAGCAATGTATGCACACTTGAAAGCACCATGCAGGCTCTATTAAGTACCATTCCTGCCTGCAACATATCAATTTAAAAACTTCAATATCTGCTATATCAAACTCATGCCAATTTTCTAATTTTCTCTTCCATTGAGCTTTTGAGGTATATGTATTGTCCCAATTCAGTCCCCCTCAAGTTTAAAATTAATTGACCATGGGAAGCTCTTGAAGCCCCTGTCTCCTCTCCTTTAAGATCCCATATTAAAATATTATTTGACAAAGCTTTGGAATAGTAGTCCTCAAACCTCATGGCTTTCTGACATTTTCCTTTGTAAAAGCAAGCTTGAGATTTCAATTTACTTTAAAATGGTTCTTATATAAAATGTTGTTTGTTCTATTCATTGCTTCCATTTTTAGACACAACTTAGTGCATCGAAAGCAATGAGATGTAAAACATGCATTATCATAATTTTGATACCTAAACAAATTGTCATAAGATATCTGTGTACTCGACTGCAGCATTTTGGGAACTTTAGTAAACAGTATTCACATTTTGCATACCTTGATAAACCACAACAGCTCTTCAACAATTCCTTTCCAGAACACTCGTTTTGTAGTGAGGAGGGGAAAAGAATCTAAAATACAAACGTTAAAACTTTGTTAATGACATTTAGAATAATTTAACTTCATATCTGATAAATTCCTGTGTTGAGTTGTCACAGCAAAGTTGCTTCCTATACTTCTTCCTGATCACCAGATGGTATCCAGGCTAATTTACTGGCTTAATTAATGCAACTTTCCAAAAATAGAAGTGAGCAGGAGGAAAACTAAAGTGTACTTAGGAACAGGTGCATACCTTTTTTTCTAAGCATTATAGCCAAGGAAAATCCAAGTTTTAATTAACAGCATATTTAAGATTGCTTTTTAAATTACTTTTTAATAACTCTCTTTAAGTGTGGGCATTACCAGCATGGTGAGAATTTGTTGCTTATTCCTAATTACCCTGGAGAAAGTGCTGCCACCTTGAGCTGCTGCAGTTTGTTTGATGCAGACACATCCAGTGCTGTCAGGAAGGAATGCCAGCTCAATAAGCATACACTGGAAGTATACAAACTATAACTTCAATTGGTATATATCAATTCAATACCAGTGACGCCATTTTCAACTTGAACATATTGGCTAACACCCTTCTTCTAAACCTCATACAAGTGGCCATGTGTTCAGCAACAGGAATGTACTATTTATTGGATCATAATTAGTTTGTTGAGCAAATGATTGATTTCTAGATTTTACCAAACATGTCCGTAACTGCATGGTGGTTTATACTGCATTCATACTTCCTGAAATCCATGTGAAGTGGTTGTAGAATGTAAAGAAAGCCTTGGTTCTGACAAGTTTTGCTTAGACCATTTGCTCCTCTGTTTGCTTTCTGCTCTTTTAGACAAAACTCGAGTTGGGTCAGACATCCCAGTGGGGAAATAACAAAGAAACAAAATTTAATGGAAATTTAATAAAATGAACAGAAACTTACTGAACCAAAATAACTGTACCGAGTCATAATGCACCAGGTGCTCACGGTCTATAAACATATTGTCTAGCTATCACCATTGTCAACAGCTAACCCGAGAATGCAACATTTTAAAAAAAAGGTTTTGTGACTTACACATGAAAGAAGTGAAACTATCACGGTATTCTAACAAATGAAAGGCTTAACAGACAATCAATTTTTCAATATATAATTTAAGTTACATCACACTGTAAATTTTTGCTATAAATTCTGTGCGTTAGGATTGAGCCCTCCACTACCACCTGATGAAGGAGCATCACTCCAAAAGCTAGTGTGCTTCCAATTAAACCTGTTAGATGATAACCTGGTGTTGTGTGATTTTTAACACTGTCTATAAAGGCATTATGCCAGTGGACACTGCACAGTCCCTTTCAGGACACGCAAGCACAGACACAACCAGCACCAACCCCCTCCGCAGCCTGTTGCCCTGACCCACTAATGGCCACTTTTGGGCAATCTTAGGAGCAGGCTCAGAATGAGACTGTGCAAGGGGCACATAGGTGGTAGTGATTTTCTAGAATTCAGATGTGTTTTGCCGCATCCCAAGGATTAGGTGAACGAGATCAATGTCGATTTGGACAGATCGGGATAACTTGATCAGAAGACCACCTCATGCTAGAGCTGCAATTTTCCATGCAGTTTTGGAGCTTGCACACTGTACTTTACCAACACCATCTTGGCCAACTGCGCCAGCTTTATCCAGCCCTCTGCCAACCAACATATCCCAGAGTGTGGATCAGCCCAGCATTCTGAACACCCCCGCCAGCACTGATGGAGGAACCTGTTCCAGAGCAGCATCACTACTACCACTCGCTCAAGCACTGCACTCTGGTGTGAATGAGGTGACCATAACCAAACCTTGATCTAGTCCAAGCAAGCAATTCCTGGAAGGTCATCTGAGGTCATGCCCACTGTAAACAGAAACGTCATGGTTTTGTGACACTTTTTCTTTGTAAATTGAGGCAACGCAGCTGTCGGTAGTAGCACAACAGGCTTTCTAGTTTTGAAGGATTTATAAATTTATTGATCTTGATTGCTCCTCTGGGATCTAATAAAACTTTACACAGCATTGTATTTGGGTCCTCATGGCTGCACTTCCAGCACTGATTACCATACTCCTACATTCCTCCTGAGTGTTTGTCAGGAAGGCCTAGATAGGTTTGTCCACACAGATTATCTCTTACACTTTGCATCATCATGACCACTGGAAGAGTGGCAGAAAAAAAATGGTTCTGCTCATTGCCATGTTGTTCTATCGTCCAACGATTTTCTTGCTCACACTCCTAAAACAATGTCATGATTGACTGGATTGTGGGTTTTTTTCCTCACTTTCTCATCCCACTTTCCCCAACTTCCAGTTCAACAGGAAATTCTAATTTAACTTCAAAATGATATGTGCTGAGCAATATTCAGTTTCACAAATAAGTAAAATATGAGATTAGGACAGAACTTTCATATGCTCATTGCTTGTACTATTTACCAAAGATTCATGGATTCAAGCTCCTTCAAGTGACTGAACATAACTTGACCAACAATCTAAGTTTCCAAACAGAAAGTAACAGCATCTCAAAGTGCAATATTTCAGATAAGATATAAAATACTGGTCCCACTTTTGTTCTCAGGGGGATGTGCTATACAGCAACATTTCCTGAATCAAATCCAAGGATAACAGTGTCAAAGTACAGCATTTACATCCATAAACATAAATACAGATATTGCCATGCTTCAGCTTATAGTGACACTAGTCTGAGTGAGACTGGTGTAACAATCCCGTCTGCCAAGTTGAGAAAGAGTTCATGAAGAGTCTAATGATGATTATGAAACCACTGAAAGGTTCCAACCTTAAATGTTGACTTCCTTTCTCTTCTGATGTTGCCTGACCTACCGTGCTTTTCCCAGCTCCACTCTTTATCCACTTTGACTCTCCAGCATCTGCAGTTCTCTCTATCTCCATGAAATCATTGTCAATTGTCAGAAAAAATACATCTGGTTCATTAATGTCCTTTAGACCCACAGCAATGTGGTCGACTCAACTTTTTTTAAAAAGAAGCCCTCCAATGTAGAAACAGGCCCTTCAGCCCAACAAGTCCACACCGACCCTCCGAAGAGTAACCCACCCAGACCCATTCCCCTACCCTACATTTACCCCTAACTAATGCACCTAGCCTACACATCCCCGAACACTGTGGGCAATTTAGCATGGCCAATTCACCTAATCTGCACATCTTTGGACTGTGGGAGGAAACCCACGCAGACACTGGGAGAATGTGCACCCTCCACACAGACAGTCATCCAAGGCTGGAATCGAACCTGGATACCTGGCGATGCCACTGAGCAACAAATACTGGCCTAACTAGCAAGGTTCACACCACTTGAATGAATATTAAGAAAACCCTCAACATGACACGTACGTGACTGACATAATGAGAACTGCCATTCAGGCTAATACTCAAAACAGCTGTTCCAACAGTGTCACTTTTTTCTCTCTCTCTCTACACCTCCCTCCAACCTCTTAATCCCCAATGTTACAGAATTGTTTTGGTGCAAACCACATTGATCCATCCTGAGAAAGAGCAGAGAATCTGTCAGGCGAAAGTGGGTACTGCAGATGCTGGATTAGAGTCAAGATTAGTGTAGTGCTGGAAAAGCACAGCAGGTCAGGCAGCATCCGAGGAGCAGGAGAATCGACATTTCGGGCAAAAGCCCCTCAGAGAACCTGTTGGTCTGGAACTCACAGCCCAAGGGTATGAACGCGGTAAATTCAAACCTGGCATCCAAAAGGGAGTTGGATCGTTGTCTGAAAAGGAAATAAATGGCAGAGCACTGGTGCTAAATCAGATTTTGTGGATAGCTGACATGGACAGGACGGGCCGAATAGTCACTTTCTGGAATGTAGTCATTCGGTGATTGTAACAGACTGAACCGTTCAGCCATGGGTTTACACGAATTACAAGTGGGACAAATGGCGCTAATTCAAATAAATTGGTAGCCGAGACATTCAGGCAAACTCTTCGCGAACTCTAAGGGACCTTGATGCTAATACAATATTTTATACAATCTTAATTCCACAATACTGTTCGAAAAGCAGGAAACATATCAACACTAAAGCAGCAGTTAGACTATTGTGGTACATTTGCTGCTGCATTTCCCGAAATGCGGCGTTAACAAAGTACACTTTAGAATTTTCTGCCTGAAGCGGTATCGCCGCTATAAAAATACTGGAGTTTGTCTCAAATTGTTTTCTTATTTGGCGCCACGGTTCCACTTTTCACTGAGGAGTCGCTCTCCCTAGAAGAAGGAAAGACCGCGGTGGCCAGGCCAGGCTGTCAGCGCCCATCAACGGTTCACTCACCCCTCAGACTGTACCGAGACTGTAGCCCGAACACGGACAAGGTGCCTGTCCCGGTGCGGTCATTCTTCTGGGAGCCTGTTTCCAGAATATTCCGGATGTCGTGCAGGTACTGGTATTCCTCACTCTGTCCTGGCTCCATCACTGTCCCCGCGCCCAACCGCCTCTTTTGCCTTCACCCATTCACTAACCCGCTCGCGGAAACCGCGCGCGCGCGCGCTCACTCCCCATTGGTTACCGGAGTCTGCGACGTCGCATCCAATCGGCTGCCGGCTCTCCCCCACGGACGTGAAGCGAAAGGATCCTGGTGCTCAGTGTTCTGGGACCCATTTACAATTCTGGGTACATTATTTGTAACAAATTCTTTCACTTGCCAAAACGATTTACAGTTCTTCATCATAAGACAATTCACCCATTCTAAATACTGGTCTGGCAAATCTTCTCTGAACCGCTTCTAAGTATTTACATTCCTACTGTACACAGTACTGTACTCCAGAAGTGGTTTCACCAAGTGATCAGTATAACTTGTTACTTTTGTATTTAATTTTATTCAATAAATGAGAACATTCTCTTCATTTTGATAATTATTTGCTGTTCATGCATGCTACCTGATTGTAATTCACACATTGGGACTCCCAGATCTCTCTGCATCTCAGAATGTTACCATCTCTCATCATTTAGATAATATACTTTCTTTTGTTCCTCCTGCCAAAATGAACATCTTCCCATTTCCCTCATTTGATTCCATTTGCCAGATCTTTGCCCAAACACTTAAACTATTTGGGTAGCCTCCTTGTGTCCTCAATTTTCATTTTCTAACCATGTTTGTGCAATCAGCAAATTTGGCAACCATGCCTTTTGACCCTTCACTCAATTATAAAGTGTTACAACATCTGTGATTGCACAGGAAGGTGCCATGCACTGGTTGGGGGAGGTGGTAGTGGTGAGGAAGTGTTAGGAATGATTGAGGAGTCGACCAGGGAACATGCAAGGAATCAGCGTTCCCTCTAATTTTCTTTCATACTGTGTGAGCCTCCAAGGCCCATGTTTGGCAACATTTTCTGAAACTGAAAGTCAATGTTGCAATCAGTGTGCTGGTCCCAATTGTCTTGCACAGGAATGGCTATGCAGATTCGACGGAACCGTCCCTGCACAATGTAGATAGTAGGGAGATTGTTTGGTGTTTGTATACTTCTGGAGGTGGCAAAAACAGCATTGGATGATCCTTTGACTACAGAGATTGGTGGGGAAGAAAATGAGGACAAGGGAACCATATCATTTTCTGAGAGGGGAAGGGACGTGGGTAGAAATGGAGGAAATGTGTCTGCCAAGTTCAGGACCCTCTCAACCATGGCAGGGAGAATCCTCAGTTGAGGAAAAGCCGGATCACATCAGAGGCACCCAAATGGAAGGTGCCATTATCAAAATAGTATAACAGAGTGACAGAAACTGGGTTAGTACAATGAAATCCTTACAGGAAGTGTGAGCTTGCATAACTTAGGTACATATGATAGTTTGTGGATTTGTAATGGATATTACTGGGCAGCCTATCCCCAGAAATGGAAACAGTGAGGTCAAGGAAGGGAAGGGAATAGTCAGAGAGGTAACATGTGAAGGATGGAAACTGGAAGCAAAATCAATTGATTGAATTTTTTTAATTCCAGACAAGAGCGTGAAGCCCTAGCACCAATGTCCTCATTGATATATCGTAGAAAGAGTTGTAGCCCAGGTAACATTGCAACAAGAAATGTTTCACATACCCCACAAGACAGGCATAGCTACATCCTATGTGCATACCCATGGCCACAACTTTGATTTGGAGAAAGTGAGATATATTAAATGAAAGTTGTTCAAAGTAGGAACAAGATCAATTGGGTGAAGGAGGCTGGTAGTGGATAAGGATTATTCAGGTCTATTTCAAGGAAGAAGTTGAGACCCTTCAGACCATTCATACTGAAGAGAGGCAGCTAGGGTCAGAAAACTGGATATTATAGAACTGATGTAAAATATCAAAACAATTACAAATGTAAGCAAGAAAAGATTGAACTAGGAGAAAAAATATTAGTTGTGATATAATGAAACAGGTTCAGTGGGGCAGGAACAGACTGAAACAATAGGTCTGTCAGAGCAGTCCAGCTTGTGGAGTTTTGGAAGAAGTGATAAATATGCTGTGCAGGTTTTGAGGAATCTGTGAGGGAGAGATCGCCATACATTAGGGAATTGACAGTGCTGGAAACAACAGCTTGATATTCATTTGTGGTGCCATCATCTTGGGGAAATTAGGAAGAAGTGCCTGAGAGTTCTATAGAGGTATCATCCTTTATCAGCAGGTTTGATAAAATCAGTGCAATGAAGCGCAGCAAGTTCAGGGGGATACAGGTCAGAGTGGGCAAGGGGAATAGTGGGGTGGGTGGGGGAAGGTCTTGTGGGTTAATATGTTTATTCGAGAGAGGATCTCTGTCCAAGGAAGTAGGCACAGAGGTGAAAGTGACAGAAGACCATGAAACATCATGTTGTGAGGATTTTGGGTAATCCAAGATGGAGGATGGGATAAATTTCTGGCTGTAACAGCTGCTCCTTTTTTGAGGTATTTTAGGTGTTGGAGGTGATTTCCTCGAATTCCAGGAGCAGTAATTACTGTTTCATATGCTGATGCATTGTTTTGGAACTTCACTGTGAGGAACAAAACTCACTCACTTCAATAATTTCAGTCCAAGACAAGATCTGAAGCAATCAGTATGTTTATTATATGCTTGCAAGCGTGGTGCCTGAAGTAAGGCACACAGAGTACATATCTTACATAGGATTCACTACTCCCAATCCAGTGCCCATTACTATTGTTTATCTCTTGCCTTATCCGGCCTTGCACATAACAAAGTACAAGTTTTACTCAGCCATTTCACCACATCCTGCTGTGACCCATTGTTACGTATATCCTTCTTCACTATTATCTACTTCCTCCACCTGTGACATTTCCTCCCTTTCCCCAACCATATTGATCCTTATGACCTTTTAATTGGGGTTTGTTTTTGTGTTTTTGAAAAAAAGTGGGAAACAGATGCTTATAACTACTGCTTGTACAAGCATATCTGGCTTAAGGTACATCCTCACAGCACCTTATCTATTTGTCTGTAACATCTACCATTGTTGGCAGGCACATTTCATTCTTGTATGCACATTTTAGCTAATACAAAAACAATTATATATTTCTTCCACATAGTTTTCATTGTTGTTGACCCAGCTCTTGGTTGAAACAATTATACACTGGTGTGAGTACATTTACCTTGCATAAGTATTTATGATTGCCGAACTAACACTACTTTACCTATATCCCACAGTTTCCCCCTTTTTCTTTAATTACCATTTGTTATCTTCTGCATTTTTCTTTTAAACATCGCCCCCAAAATTCGCAAGCATCATTCCGGAGATTTCATCCATCTTGGTCTCACTCATCCCCTCATTATTTAATCGATAAAGTTCCTCTGCCTGATTCCCTTTTAGGGGCATCTGTTTCATTAAGGCTGTCTCAATCAGTCTTTGGGTGAGTCCTCATATACAGGGTATGATACAACAGCCAATGGCTACCAATACCCCAACTACTACTAACAGGGAAGTAAGGATGGAAACCACCACCCTCTTCTACTTTCCAAACCAGGATTCAAGCCATCCCGTGAGAGATGTGTCTACTCCTGAATTCTCAGCCAGTTCCTCTGCTAAGGTAGTCAATCTCCTTAAGGCCCGAGTAATTGAACCATCAGGCTCAGTGTTATTAGGAATAAAGGTACAACAGCTTCCTCCTAATATCACACACACACACCCTTTTTCCGGTAAAATCATATCAAGGGCCATTCTGTTTTCCCTTCCATCCTACTTGTCGCATCAAGCTGTTCTGATATTCCCTTAACCGCATCTCTTGTATAATTTATAAATCGCTGTTGATTATAGAAAATGTACTTTATGCAATCTACATTTTTATTAATTGTTACCCACCAAAAAAGAGCTGACTCAAAGCCTGCTACAACCTGGTTACGAGCCTTGAACTCATCAGGTACTCCCCTAGGGACTCCTACTGAATCGAGATAAATCCTGTCATCGAAAGAAGTATATAACAGTGATCTCTTACTCCTTCCCTTTTCCCCTACTATCTCTTCCTTCTCAAATGCCAGGGTAAATGGAATTGCCAATTGTACAATTGCACATATCCCTCTCCAATCCGGAGGGAGGGTGGGTCTCAATATTTTGCCTCCACAGTACCACCACAGATCCGCTCGGTGAACCTTTAGTGCTGAGTAGTTCCCTCCCTTGTCCGTTTCGGTGACATTCTTAATCTCTGTATATAATTTCAGCTCCCCCAAATCTCTAGACTGATTTGTACCTCGTCTACACACACATGACGTGTGATTTCCGACTGCGGCTGAAAGTGTAGGGGGAGCTTTTGAATGTTTCTTCCCCAAGGGAGGGAACATCAGAGATAGGGAGGTACAGTTCCTATCATTCCATGCAGTCTGATCCTGATACAGGGCTATCATACATTTCATGCCTTTCCTGTCTCAAGCAGAAAGGGAACCACCTGGGCCACTGGCCTACCGGAGGTACATACATAGCAATTGCTCTTGTTCAGACTTTTTACAGTATACTTTACCCATTCAACCCAGGCATTTGCATCCCCATATCCAGTTTCTATTTCAATGGTCTGTTTTAAGTCCTTTACCTCTATAATTTTTACTACTTTAAGGTCAACGGGAGGGGTGTAAAGTTACACCTTATTATCCAGTAGTTCTGCTCGTTTTCCCTGTCCTACGCTAATTTGAAAACAACAGCCTGAGAAATCATTCCCGTTTGCTTTCATTTCTATCCCAAATGTTTCATTTAATTGTATCTCATAGGTGCCCCCCCCCCACCCCCCAGAATTGCTTCGTGCCATGTGGTTTTCTTTATCGTTAAGTATATTGGGTTACACATTTTATTGGGACAATCGAGAGCTGGTCGGAAGGGGACCCGGTGTACTGTGACGAGACCATTATATCAAGTACCATCCCCAAGGTCATCCCTATAGGACTTAAGATGTATCTCTGAGCGGCGATACTGTCTCTGATTATCTACATCCCCACAATTTACTAAGCTGCATGCATCAGCGTCTATTACTTGTGGATTATCAGACTCAGGAACTGTTAATAACATGTATGAAAATGATATTTGACAAAATCCCAATACTAAGAGGGCTAGCATCATAACTCTAAGCATCCCCAGCAGTCTAAAAATCGTGCTGAAGCACAAAAAGCCTTAATATACAATCCTCCAGAAATAATTCCGCGCTTGCGTCGCCACTGTATAATCAGTTACTCAAAGTCTCTTTAGCCTGAGTTTCAGCGGGTCTTGCATTGATTCGGCTGTCCAGACTTCTTCCTTAACTGGAGATTCCACTGGCCCTTTGATCCGAGTGTAGTGAGTCCAGCCTTTCTCTGCCGTCCTTATTGCCGTTTCAGTAGCCAAAAAAGCCTGATACGACCCTTCCCAGTCCGGCTGCAATTTATTCTCTGTCCATGATTTTACTAAGACCCAATCTCCCGGCCAGATGGGATGAACGGTGAATTCGAGGGGCGGAGTCTGTGCCAATAAACCCTGTTTCCTGAGGAAAGACAAAGAGGAGGACAAGCCCAGTATATACTTCTTTAAGAACAAGTCTTTAGTTTCGGGAATTGGCAATTCTCCATTCGTTCCCAGATAAGGTAATCCAAATAAGATTTCATAGGGGGATAGTCCTAAATCTTTCCTTGGGGCTGTTCATACTCGCAAAAGAGCTATAGGTAAACATTTGGTCCAAGGGAGTCTGGTTTCTATTATCAATTTAGAGAGCTGTCGTTTGAGTGGTTCATTCTCTCAACCTTTCCTGATGATGGCGGGTGCCATGGAGTATGGAACTCCCAGGAAATTCCCAACCCTTTCATTACCCCCTGTACCACTTTAGAGATAAAATGAGTTCCTTGGTCGGAATCTATATGGTTCACTAGCCCATATCGGGGAATTATG
>NW_025213410.1:9174-13217 GCF_004010195.1 Chiloscyllium plagiosum | reverse complement strand
TCTATACGGTTCACTAGCCCATATCGGGGATTATGTGCTCTAATATTGTTTTAGACACCCCACTCGCAGTGGCAGTAGCTAGGGGGTATGCCTCAACCCAACCAGATAGATGATCTACTATGACCAGCATATATTTTAGTCTTCCCACTCTGGGTAGTTCAGTATAATCTACTTGTAAAGGGTCTCAATCCCGGGTCTCTTCCTCCCGGGGTCTGTTTTCTCAAGACTTTCTTATTTATCTTTCTGCATATTATACATCCCTCACATATCTGTTTAGCAATTCCTTTACATCCATATTCCCTAAGAACTAAATCACACATTGCTTGTACTCCCCAATGGCTGCCTTGATGTAGGACAGCCATAATTTCTCGCATCATTTTGTTTAACATTTCCCTTCCATCAGGTAACATCCAATGCCCGTCTGCTGTTTTTGCAGCCCCTAAATCTTGCAATTCTTTTTCCTCTCTTTCAGTAAATATAGGAGCTTCCCAAGGATCTGGGACAGTAGGTATTAGAGAATGAATCACCACTTCTTGTGGGTTCAGGGCTGCTTCCTTAGCAACTTCATCGGCTAATCTATTCCCCCTAACTTCTGGTTCATTTCCTTTCTGATGACCATTTACATGCACTACTGCTATTTCTCAGGGGGAGTAATAGGGACTCCAAGACCTGTTTAATCAACTCCTCATATCCTAATTCCTTCCCCTGGCTATTGATCAGTCCTCTTTCCTGCCATATCTTTCCGAAAGTGTGCACAACACCAAATGCATATTTAGAGCCAGTGTATACTGTTCCCTCTTTATTTTCTAATGCCCTAAGGGCTCTTTCCAATGCATAGAGTTTGTAGGTCTGAGCTGACTACCCATTTGGAAACCTTCCTGCCTCTACCACACTACCTTTCATCTTGTCTACAACTGCATACCCATTATGTCTTTTTCCTTCAGTCACCCGGGATGATCTGCCTTTAAAAGGTCGGGCTCCTGCATGAAGCGGAACATCTCTCAGGTCCATGCGGACCTTAGTTTGGTATTCTATAATGTCAAGGCAGTCGTGCTCTGGATTCTGAGGAGATTCTCCTTCCCCTTTCCAAAGAAAGCCAGCTGGATTTAAACAATTGTCCATGACCAACACTAGATCATCCTTTTCTATTAATATTGCCTCATATTTCAGAATCCGCGAGTCTGTCAACCATCGCCCAGCATTTTGGTTTAGGACGTTCTCACTTGGTGTGGGGTGCTTGCTATTAGGGCTCCCCCAAATGTAAGCTTTCTGCTTTCCTCCGCTAACAGTGCAGTGGCAGCCACAGCCTGCACACACTCAGGCCACCCCCAGGATACTGGATCCAATAGCTTCGAAAGATTGCTACTGGCTGTTTCATTCCTCCCCACCTCTGGGTTAATACTCCCAAAGCCGCTCCCTTATCCACGGTATCAAAGAGGTGGAAAGGTTTATCTAGAGAAGGTAAGGCTAACACGGGGGCATGGATCAGATCTCTTTTGAGTTCCTCAGCTAGTTCTTTTCCTCATCATCCCAACTTAGACACTTTGGTTCCTCCTCTAATAGTTTGAGATATAATTTCTTAGTCTTTTGAGCATAAGAATCAATCCACAATCTGCAATATCCGTTAGACCCAAAATTTTACTTAACTCTCGTTTAGTGCTGGGCAGTGGCATCCACACTGTTCCCTCTATCCATTCCGGGCTTATCTTTCGCTTTCCCTCACTAACTAAATGTCCCAAGTATTTCACTTCTTGCTCCACATATTGTAGTTTGTTTTTAGATACTCGCAGTCCCTGCTGACCCAGGAAATTCAATAATTTGTTAGTGGCTTCTACTACTCTTTATCTTCTTTTTCCTGTTACTCAGAGGTCGTCTACATACTGCAACAGGTAGTTCCCTTGGGGCTGCTAAATTTCTCCAATATTTGTTCTAGCATCTGTCCAAATAAATTCAGGGATTCCATAAACCCCTGGGGGAGCACCGGTATTGCTGTTTCCGTCCTGTCTTGGGATCTTCCCATTCAAAGGCAAACAAATTCCTACTTTCCTCCACCAAGGGACAAGCCCAAAAGGCATCCTTTAAATCTATCACACTAAACCATTTGTGGTCATGAGGGATCTTACTTAATAACGTATCGGGATTTGGCACCACTGGGTGCCTGATCTGTACTATTTGATTCAATGTTCTCATATCCTGCACCAATCGATAAGTTCCATTGGATTTCCGTACTGGTAAGATTGGTGTATTATAAGGAGACATACATGGCTCCAACAGTCCATCTCTAATCAGTCCCTCAATTACTGGCTGCAGTCCTCGTTTACCTTCTATGGAAATGGGACATTGTCGCTCACAGACAACGTCCCCTTTCCTTTTTAAACTTATTTCTAGGGGAGGGAAGTGTATTTTTCCACGATTCCCTTCTCTTGCCCATACAATATGGTCTATCTCTCTCTCCACATCCTCTGTCAACATTGCCATTTGTTCAACTAATTCTTTTTCCTGAATTCCAATCTCCAGTCCTAAGAGGATAATTAAATCTCTCCCTAGTAAGTTACTTCCTATATCAGGGATGTACAACAGTTCCTCTGTGACTGTATCCTTCGGACCATCTATCATCATTGGTTTAAATAGTAAATCCTTCCCCTTTTACCCCGGAAACTGTAATTGACCGTGTTGACATTCTTACTTTCTTTGGTTTAAAATTCAGCGATGACCGTGCTGCCCCCGTATCTACTAGGAAGACTACCTCTTCCCTACAGGGTCCCACCTTCAAGTTTATCAAGGGTTCCTGGTGGGTCCCCGGGGGCCGGAACCCCTGACACCCCTATTCTTCATCAAAATTCATAAGCAGAATTGTTCTTTCTTCCCTTTGTAGATCAGAACACTCCTGCTTAAAATGCCCTATCTTTCCACAATAATAGCATCCTGCCTGTGGAGACCTCCATCTCTGTCCCTGCCGCCCAAACCCTCTATCAAATGCTTCCCCTTGTCCTCTCCCTCTCCCTCTCCCTCTCTGTCCTACATGCTGCCACTCGCCCCTATTGCTCACTATTGGTTCCATTCTTTTCTTAACTACCTCATCAACCGTAGGTACCATCATTTTTGCCTTCTGTTTTTGTCTCTCATCCTCTCGCTTTACAAACATTTTCTGTGCCTCTCTTAACAATTCATCTAATGGTTTCTCACTCCACCCTTCTATCGTCTGTATCTTTCTCTGTATGTCTGGCCATGCCTTTGTCACAAAATGTACTTTCAAAAGACTCTGTACCACTGGGTCCTCAGGGTTCATTCCAGAGTATTTCCGCATTGAGTCTCTTAATCTTTGCAAGAAAGCTGAGGGAGTCTCATCTTTCTCCTGTCTAACTTCAAAGGCTTTAGTCAAATTCTGCGACTTCGGAACTGCCTCTCTTATTCCTTTTAGAATCAGGTCTTTCAATTCCCTCATTTCTTCTCTATGCTCCAGGTTTTGATTTTCCCACTGGGAGTCTCTGAGGGGAAACTTCGTCTCTCCCTGTCCAGCATCCCCATCTCCAATGGGATGTTCCCTGTCCCATATTTTAATGGCTGCTCCTCGTATAAGTCCCCTTTCTTCCCCAGTAAATAGTATATTCAAAATAGACATTAACTCAGTCCACGTATACAGACTGGGCACCAAGAATTGATCAATTTGTTCAGACAACCCTACCGGATCCTCAACCAGGACCTTCATCTCCTTTTTAAATGTTCTGACCTCCCCACTGGTGAGGGGGGCATTTACAAACCCAACCTCTTTGTCCCCTATTGGTACCTCCCGAAGGGGATAAGTCTTTACATTCTTCCCCTTTTTCGTTTTAGTTTTTCTCCCTTAGGCTTTGGTTTAGATACTCCGGAGGCCTTCTCTACATCTACTTTATCTTCCCTTTCTTTTGTTGAGGATTGAGGGTCGGGAACAACAACATCCCCGTCCACCGCCCCTTCGTCCTCCTCTTGTGGGTCATCCATTCCCTGTCCCTGTCTGTCTGTCTGTCTGTCTCCCCCATTTTCACCTAATCTGATTTTATGGT
>NW_025213410.1:6734-9111 GCF_004010195.1 Chiloscyllium plagiosum | reverse complement strand
GAAGGATTGGTTCTTTGGTCCATACTAAACAACCATATTTAATCATTTTCTTTTTATCTTTTGCCCTTGTACAAGTGTTACTTGTCCATTCCCGCAACATCCTCCCCAACGGACTTTCAGGAGGAATGTTACCAGGGACTTTTTCTTCCTTTACTCCGTGACAGTTACTCTGCCTACCCCCCATTTCTCGGGACCCTCGCCAGTCCCTCATTGATTGAATACCCCTTTTCCCCGCCACCAAGGCAATACTTAAAAATCAGTTTTCTTACCTTGGTCTGTGCACAGAGTTGCCTGGCCCCTTTTCGCCGTATTTTCTATCGACCTCCTTTCACTGTTTGATTCAGATGTCTCTCTGTGGGATTCGTACCAGTCGCCCAAGGGAGCGGACCAAACTGGGACACGAGACCACTCCTCAATTGGGAACGGGACGCGTCTTCCCAGGGTCCAGGGCCAGCCACTCCCCCCAGCGATGGAAGAACATCCTGGATGGCCCCAATTGTGACAAACAAAGCTCACTCACTTCAATAATTTCAGTCTGAGACAAGATCTGAAGCAATCAGTATATTTATTATACGCTTGCAAGTGTGGTGCCTGAAGTAAGGCACATAGAGTTTAGCAAGTACATATCTTATATAGAATTCACTACTCCCAATCCAGTGCCCATTACTATTGTTTATCTCTTGCCTTATCCGGCCTTGCACATAACAAAGTACAAGTTTTACTCAGCCATTTCACCACATCCTGCTGTGGCCCATTGTTACGTATATCCTTCTTCACTATTATCTACTTCCTCCACCTGTGATATTTCCTCCCTTTCCCCAACCATATTGATCCTTATGGCCTTTTAATTGGGGTTTGTTTTTGTGTTTTTGCAAAAGTGGGAAACAGATGCTTATAACTACTGCTTGTACAAGCATATCTGGCGGAAGGTACATCCTCACAGCACCTTATCTATTTGTCTGTAACATCTACCATTGTTGGCAGGCACGTTTCATTCTTGTATGCACATTTTAGCTAATACAAAGACAATTATATATTTCCTCCACATAGTTTTCATCCTTGTTGACTCAGCTCTTGGTTGAAACAATTATACACTGGTGTGAGTACATTTACCTTGCATAAGTATTTATGATTGCAGAAGTAACACTACTTTACCTATATCCCACATCAAGAAAAAGTCAAAACAACAGCAGTTTTTTTTAAAGGGAGAGGTACAGACAAAGGAAGCACATGGTGAGGTCAGTGCAGGAGAGAGAGAGAAAGAAACTGACACCACAGTGAACCTGCACAGTTACTGCCTTTGCTGTTTGAATTTGCTAGTCATCGGAGTGCATCTGGGAAAAAAGCAAACAGTGAAATTGGAGGAGCTATTTGGGTGAAGTCCTAGCACAGAAACAGATAAGTGAATAGTTTTAACCTGGAGCAGTGTTTTGTAGAGGAATAAGAGAGTGTTATTTTCTGGTCTGTAGATTGTGAAGGAGCGAAAATGGCCTTTAGTAGAGTGATATGCACTCCTTGTCAGATGTAGGAGTTTAAGGAGAGTTTACAGGTTACTGTGGATTATATCTGCAATAAATGCTGTTGGTTGTGAATTCTATCAGATCAAATGGATCGGTTGGAGAGATAGTGAGAGGCAATGAGGAATTTGCAACAGCAACGATATGTGATGGATGGCAGTTATAGGAAGGGGGGAATGTCACAGATACAGTCACATAGATGGTTTAATTCCAGGAAAGGAAAGAGAGGTGGACAGTTAGAGCAGGCGTCTTCTGTGGCTATCCCCATTTCAAACAGATATGCTGTTTTGGAAAATGTAGGGGATGATGGATTCTCAGGGGAATGTAGCACGAACGGCCAAGTTTTTGGTATTGAAACTAGTTCTAATGCAATGAGGGGTACGTCAAGTTCCAAGAGACCAACTGTGTTCGGGGATTCTCTAGTCCGAGGTACAGACAGATGTTTCTGTGGCCAGCAGCGAAAAATCAGAATGGTGTGTTGCTTTTTTGGTGCCAGGATCAAGGATGTCTCAGAGACGGTGCAGAATGTTCTCACTGGGGAGAGCGGCAACAAAAGGTCATTGTCCACATTGGAACCAATGACATAGGAAGGGAAAAGGTTGAGATTCTGAACGGAGATTACAGAGAGTTAGGCAGGAATTTAAAAAGGAGATACTCGAGAGTAGTAATATCTGGATTACTCCCGATGCTACGAGCTAGTGAGGGCAGGAATAGAAGGATAGAGCAGATGAATGCATGGCTGAGGAGCTGGTGTATGGGAGAAGAATTCACATTTTTGGATCATTGGAATCTCTTTTGGGGTAGAAGTGACCTGTACAAGAAGGACAGATTGCACCTAAATTGGAAGGGGACTAATATAC
>NW_025213410.1:0-2253 GCF_004010195.1 Chiloscyllium plagiosum | reverse complement strand
ATAGTTCCCTGAAAGTTGCCACCCAAGTTGATAGTGTTGTTAAGAAGGCATATTGTGAGTTAGCTTTTATTGTCACAGCGTTTGATTTTGGAGCCATGAAATCACGCTGCAGCTGCAGCGGTTCCATTTTGACTATTGCTTGAAGTTCTGGTCATTGTAATAAAGGAAGGACGTCGAACCAATGAAAGTGAGCAGAAGAGATTTACCTGGATGTTGCCTGGAGAGAAGGTCTTATGAGGAAATTCTGATGAACTGGACGCTGTTTTCCTTAAAGAGAAGATTGAGAGGTGATTTAAGAAATACATACAAGATTAGGTCGAGTTAACAATGACAGCCTTTCTCGCTGGGTGCCGATAGCTGTCACGAGGGTCCATCACATGAAATTGAGGAGACGTAGATGTAGGACAGATTTTAGAGTTAGTTTCTTTACTGGGAATGTAGAAGGGCGTGTGACACACTGCACACATTTGTTGCACACTCAGCAATGTTAATGGCATTGCAATGGTATTCAGAAAAATATATGAATCAGAGTGAAATAGTGTAG
This sequence comes from Chiloscyllium plagiosum, assembly GCF_004010195.1. Classification (NCBI taxonomy): domain Eukaryota; kingdom Metazoa; phylum Chordata; class Chondrichthyes; order Orectolobiformes; family Hemiscylliidae; genus Chiloscyllium; species Chiloscyllium plagiosum. The sequence continues at coordinate 1,709 of NW_025213410.1, read as the reverse complement.
GTTAAATGGGCTTCAGGGTCGTGTATCTGTGGGTCCATATCTTTTCAGGGTTATGCCTTTGTTAGTTACTGCCTTCTCAGGTTTGTGTCTCTGTTGATACGGACCTTCTCTCGGTTGTCTCTCTGTAGGTCTTGTTATTCTCAGCATAATCTTGCTGTGGGTCCGGGCCTTCTCAGGATTTTGTCTCTGTTGGTTTGGGCCATATCATTCTCAGGGTTGTGACTATCTCTGTCCAGGCCTTCTTAGTCTTGAGTCTCCATGGGTCCAGGCCTTCTTCGGATTGTGCCACTGTGGCTCAGGCCTACTCGGCGTTGTGTCTCTGTGGACCTGGGGCTTCTCAGTCTTTTGTTTCTGAGGAACTATGGTCTCTCAAGGTTGTGTGTCGATGTGTTTCTGCTTCTGAGGGTCGTGTCTCTGTGAGACCGAGTTTTCTCAGGGTTGTATATCTGTCGGTTCCGGCTTATTTCTCGGTTATCTCTCTGTTTGTCTTGATCATCTCAGGGTTGTGTTTTCATGGGTCTGACTATTCTTAGTGTTGTGTTTCTGTGTGTCCGGGCCTTCTCAGGTTTGTATCTCTGTGGGTTCGTGTGTTCTCATTTTTGTGTCTTTATACCCCAGGCCTTCTTGAATTCGAATCTCTGTCAGCGTCATTTTTGATCGGATTCAACCAACAAATGTCTGAGTTGTGATGAGTGTGAATATACATCCTCATTCTGGCTATTGTCGTCCATCTTCCGGGATGTTACTTGCAATTTTCTGAGCCTGGAATGCAGTATCATTATTTCTGCCAACTGGACGTTGGTAGCAAATGCAGACCTATAATTAGATTTAAATGCATATATGTCGTCATTTTCTACAGGAATAGTGCCTGAAGAATGGAGGACGGAAACATTGTCGTCTTGTTCAAGAATGAGAGTAGATTCACGCCTGGAAATTATAGACCCGTGAGGCCTACTCCGTGGGTGAAGTGTTAGAAAGGGTTCGAAGAGATAGTATTCCAATCATTTAGAAAAGAATAAGTTGTTTAGGTATAGTCAACACGGGTTTATGATGGGTATTGTCGTGCCTCACAAAACCTTATGAGTTCTTTGAGATGGTGGCCAAACATGGGGATGAGGGTAAGGTGGTTGATGTGTTATATAGTATCTGGTATTCAGTAAGGCGTTTGTTAAGTTTCCCCATGGTACACTGTCGCACAAAATACGTAGGCATGGGTTTGATTGTGATTTCGCGGTTTGGATCAGAAATTGGCCAGTTGAAAGAAGACAGAGGTTGGTTATTCATGGGAAACGTTCATCCTGGAATTCAGTTACCAGTGGTGTACCGCCAGGATCTGTCTCTTGGGTCCACTGTTGTTCTTCATTTTCATAAATGGCCTAGATGGAAGTGTGGTTAGTTACGTGCGATGACGCAAATTGCAGAGTGACATATCTGACATATATCTTTGCAGCATCTTTAAACTGTCGGAAATCTTTGTAGCATACTTAAACTGACAGCTGTCTTCGTAGCATCCTCAAACATAGGTGAAGCATCGGAGGGATGAAGGGATGCTAATGTTGACGCCCTGTGCCAGAACTGCAGTAAGGATATACCAGGTTACAACAGACCTGTGAGCCTGAAGTGTGTGGTGGGAAAGTCGCTGGAGAAGGTACTCAGGGAGAAAATCTATTTACATTTGGTGAAAAAAATGGGCTTATCAGTGACAGGCA
>NW_025213409.1:13577-32869 GCF_004010195.1 Chiloscyllium plagiosum | reverse complement strand
GTTTCGGGCATAAGCCCTTCTTCAGGAATGACTCTCTAACTTTAGATAATGTTATTCTTGCCCAGGGCATGCCCTGTGCGATGTAATCTGTTTGCCTCTGTCTAATTTTTCTCAGCCTATGATCTGTGTGTCCTTGCTTACTATGACCTGCCTGTATTGCTCACAAACAAAACATTTCACTGTACTTAGGTACACGTGACAATAAATCAATCGATCAAACACCCTCGCACACTCACTCACACTCATTCACACATACACACTCACTCACACTCCTACACGCACACACTGGGGTACTGTGTCCAGTTCAGGAAGGATATTGTTAAAGCTGGAGAGGGTTCAGAGGATGTTGGTGGGAATGGAGGGCTGGATAGGCTGGGACCTCCCCACTGGAGCAGAGGAGGCTGAGGGGCGATCACACAGGCTCACTAAACCATGAGGGGCATCGACAAGGTGAACGGCAACTCCGCCACCCCCAACCCCAATGCTTCCATCCATGGAACTGAGGATGATTACCCGAGCTGTTTCTCCATGAATTATAGGACTGAGTGATCACTTACTTTCCATGAGTTCCTTGGATTTCCTGCCACTGGCGGATTTCCTCAGCAGACTCCTTCCTGAGGTAAAGAGACAACTGAGCTCTTCCAGGGGGCTGGTCGGCGTTCTAGATCGGGCCCCAGTGTGAGATGTTGAAGAGTTTCCCGTTTTGCCTCCTTCCTGTATCGGGGCTTTCGATGTAGACTGAGGCACTGCGGAGGAACATCTTGGTGTTGGATGGATGGACTCATAGGGTGGGGGTCTTTTGAGACCCAAAGGAGTCATGGAGCGCCCCATGGTGACTGGAGATGGGGATAGGGAGTGGCTAAAGTGACCTTGAAGACTATGAGGTGACGGTGTCCTGTAAAGTGTTGATGGGAGGGGTGGAGAGGAGGGCCTGACACTTGCACTTATTCCATGGGGAGGGGGCAGGTCTTTCTCAACTTTCTGGTATCCAGCTGTCTGAGCTGGCAGGGACGAAGGTGAGGCACCGGCCTGCTTGATGTAGGATATACTTGTTTCCAGTACTGGCAGTTTTGTAACTTCGAGTGGGGTCAAAGGGGACTCGTCAGAGGCTGGGGAGCACTGTGTGGGAGCAGGAGGAAACACCAGGAGAGGGGGGCGATGAGGAAGCAGGTTTGGAAATGGAGGTGGAATCTCACAAAACAAGCCCTTTGGAGTCGATGGCACTGAAGACTTTGTAATTTCCAGGTCAGGCACAGTAGGAGTGGCACACTGAGAATGAGGATCAGCATTGGCTGCACTGATCCACTTGAGGCCTTGGGCCACCTCATCAAACATTGGATATTTCATTTCTTCATAAACTGCTTCGCTTTGATCATCATCGTCCCTTTTAACATCCCGTAATATATTCCCAACCATTTCGATGTAGACAGGCTCCTCTTCCTCACTGCCCTGACATGAGCTGACAGGTTCTTTGCTCCCACCAGCTGTTGTCTTCCTGCTGCCTTGCTTCATGCTGTAGGTTTCATCGAAGGAGGTGCTGAGCTGTGTGTTCGGGTCACGCCTGGGTTTGGGAGGTGGGATCTTCCTCCCATATTCATCGCTGTGAGGTCTGGGTTTTGTCGAAACTAAACAAAGTGAAACAAGTGTGTTATTATTCAAATCATTCCTTCAGGAATTTTCTCGCTGTAAAAAGCTTATTTAATGGAGACGTTTCATTTATTTTTATGGCTATAATGGAAATATTCTGAGCCATACATTAACTTTACATACACAGAGAGTACACTCACAATCCAGGTTCTGAGATTTGTTTGGGAGCATGTGAGTGTAAATTAAATCATGTTTTGACACACACAGCAATACAAAACAAAGGCGGACCGTGGAACATGCTCAATTAATGTTCTCAAGCTTCAGAAATGCTACAAAGCTACTCATTAAAATTAATTTACTTTTCAATTGAAATACCTGCAGTAAATACAATGATGGCTATACAACGGTGAACAATGTGAACAATAAGCTTTATTCAGGCAGTGTCTGTTTGTGATCTCGTACTGGGCTGTACGTGCTATTGAATGTGTGACTTTGTAGAGATGCCAGATGGATGCAAGGTATTTCTCTCGAGCAGGGCAGAGACTGCTCATGTGGACTCGTTTATGATTAACTAAGAGCTGTACCAGACGGAATTTGGAAATAATTTGCTGCTAACTTTTTCTCTGGGCCATTGATTATACATGAGGAGTGAAGTTGAACCCAGTCTGATTTGTAACCTGGGGAAAATTAGGTGGAACGAAATAGCCAAAGCAGTCAATGAAGCTCATGTGCTATGGAGTTATAGAATCATAGAATCATAGATTCCCTACAGTATAGAAACAGGCCCTTCGGCCCAGCAAGTCCACGTCTACCCTCCGAAGAGTATCCCACCCAAACCCATTCCCTGTTACTTTATATTTACCCCTGACTAATGCACCTAACCTACACATCCCTGAACAGTTCGGGCAATTTAATATGGTCAATTCACCTAAGCTGCACATCTTTGGGTTTTGGTTTAGACTGTGTTTTGTACTGAGTAAGTTCTGCTCACTGGGATTCATTCTGTATGTCCCTCCCTGGAATATTATATGGTGTACCACATTGGCATCGAGTCATCACAGTGGAAATTCATCCCATTACGATCTCTGAGGAAAGAAACTCCCATTTCTGTTTGTGTTATATATTTGTATTGTAATATTCCTATTTAAAGTGCAATCAATTTTTAGATGACTTACAGTGTGGAAACAGGCCCTTCGGCCCAACAAGTCCATACCGACCCGCCCAGACCCATTCCCCTACACCTAACACTATGGGGCAATTTAGCATGGCCAATTCACCCTGATCTGCACACTTTTGGACTGTGGGAGGAAACCGGAGCACCTGGAGGAAACCCACACAGACACGGGGAGAATGTGCAAACTCCACACAGTCGGGAATTGACCCGGGAATTGAACCCGGGTCTCTGGCGCTGTGAGGCAACAGTGCTAACCACTGTGCCACCGTGCCGCCCAATTGTTACAGGACAGGCAGTAATTGCTGTCCAGTCAGTGACACCCATGCGTCCAGTCTAAAGACACCTCAGAAACTGTGTTGATAAGCTATTTCATACTCAAAGTGGTTGCATGTCCCAAACCCAAGTAACTTTAGAAACAGCAGATTGGGAGTTGGTCCCTGACTTCAAATTGTAAATTCCTTAGGAAGGAACAGCATTTGCTCTGGGATTTGCTTTTCCAACCTTGTTCTTCATTTGAATTTACTGTTGTGTAAGAGTCACCCTGAGGTGATTGTGGAGTTGTCTGTTGACAGCGGAAGTAGCTGACCCATTGGATATGAACCTGCTTTATATCATCGAGATGGCTATGTACAGACAGCATGAAACATCGCTGTCATCCTGATCATCAAAACAAACCCAAAATACTTGAAATAATCAGTGGGTCTGTCAAGTGAGAAACAAAGTTTATGTTTCCCTCAGACTTGGTGAAGGTTAGAAATAAGATACCTTCTTTACGCTTTTAATTTCTATTTGATTAAACAGGGAAGGATGGAAATCAAACACTACCCTCCCTTTGGCTCTACCCACAACCTTTCTGGTTATTTAATCTCTCCTGTCTTCAACCTATGACAGACTCCTTTTGTTCATTTCCCAATGGCCTTGCTCAGCATGTATTTTATTTCTAACTTTCCCCAACACTGATCATTTTTATACCCTCCTCTGGAGGTGGGTTCAGTGGCAGTGAGGCAGGTCATGGCAGGCTGGAAATCCCTTGGCATTGCTGACCCACCCCCCCAACTCCCCCCGCCCCTTGATACCTATGGGTGGCAATAAAGCACCACTGCATCTGAGCCCATGGACATGGAGAGCCTGGCTTGTGGGCCTGGGACACCATCGAGGGGGCAGCTCCTCACCAGCTCTCAACGCCTGTCCAAAGGGACCCGCTGCAGGAACGGAGGGATTTTAACTAATCATTCTCTCCCGTGTCACCGGCCAATCCATTGCAGTTACAGCAGTGGCCAGAGCTCTTGGTGGCGCTGATAGGCCAACAGATCCTGGGGCAGAGGGTTTGTTGAGGAGATGTCCTTTCTGCACCAGGCTTTATTGCCATAATGTGTTGGAGTGGGCTCATTCCTGTCAGGGGAGCCAGGAAGCCGGATGGTGGGCAGGAAAGTACTTAATTGGGAATTAATCCTGTCTGACAACTCAAAGATGGCTGCAATGGAGTTGTCACCTGTTTTCTAAGCAGTGAATAGGTCCATCCCCAGAACCATTGAATTCCATGTTCCTCAGGGAGACAATCCCACCTGCTGGGTTTTCCCAGCACCTTTCAATTTTATTTCAGATTTGCAGTATCTGCTGTGATTTATGTTTGCCATCTTGTAATGTGGTCGTTCAACAAAAGTGTATCCCCTGTTTTTTTTGCCCAGTAAGAAATGGTTTTGGGCGGCTGTTTGTGGATGTTAGGTTTTTCACGTCACATTCGAAAAGTGTCTGGAGTCTGCTTTCCGATGCTACTCCTGAGAGCTGGGGTGAGCACAGAGCTGGGAGGCCAATCTTTAGGAGTGTAACAGTGCCTGTGAGGGCAGTGCCTGGGTTGGAGGGCAGTGCCTGGGTTAGAGGGCAGTGCCTGGGTTGGAGGGCAGTGCCTGGGTTGGAGGGCAGTGCCTGAGGGCAGTGCCTGGTTTGGAGGTATTTGAGCAAGCTGGCGCTGCAGTATTGTGAAGAGATTAACCACCTGATTCAGGTGCACACTAGAGCTGTGACCGTTTCAGTTATAAGTCCCATGATTTACAGCTGACAGGGTTTGTCCATATTTTAAACAACAGATAGCAAGCTGGTTTGAGGTGTGTCCACTTCAACACCAGAAGTATCCGAAATAAGGTAGATGAGCTTGCACATGGATAGGTACCTGGGACTTCGATGTTGTGGCCATTTCGGAGACATGGATAGAGCAAGGTGAGGAATGGATGTTGCAGGTTCCAGGGTTTAGGTCTTTCATTAAGCTCAGGCAAGGCGTTAAAAGAGGGGGAGGTGTGGTTTTGTTAGTCAAGGACAGTATAACAGTGGCTGAGAACTTTTCATAGGGACTCATCTACTGAGGTAGCATGGGCTGAGGTTAGAAACAGGAGAGGAGAGGTCACACTGCTTAGAGTTTTTTATAGGCCTCCAGAGAGTTCCAGGGAGGTGGGGGAGAGGATTAGCAAAATGATTCTGGGCAGGAATGAAAGGAACAGGGTGATCATTATGGGGGACTTTAACTTCCCCAACATTGACTGGAAATGCTATAACTCTAATATGTTGGGTTGCAGATTAGCTCGGAAGGATGTAAAGAGAGAGTTAAGAAGAGCAAAGAGGGAACATGAGCAGTCTTTAGCAAATAGAATAAAGGAGCACCCTAAAGCTTTCAATAGGTATGTGAGGAATAAAATAATGACTAGGGTAGGAATAGGGCCAGTCAAAGACAGAAGTAGGAAGTTGAGTGTGGAGATCGGAGGGGGGCTAAACAAATATTTCTCATCTGTTTTCACTCAGGAAAAGGAGAATGTTGTAGAGGAGAAGACTGAGATACGGGATATTAGACTAGAAAGGATTGAGGTTAGTAGGAGGAGGTGTTATCAATTCGAGAATGTGTGAAAGTAGATGAGTCCCCTGGGCCGGATGGGATTTATCCGAAAATTCTCTGGGAAGCTCGGGAGGAGATGGAGGAGCCTTTGGCTGTTGTGCCCTTGTTCAAGAAGGGCAGTAGAGATGACACAGGTAATTACAGACCAGTGAGCCTTACATCTGTTGTAGGAAAAGTTTTGGAAAGGATTATAAGAGATAGGATTTACAATCATCCAGCAAGCAACAACTTGATTTCAGATAGTCAACATGGTCTCGTCAAGGGCAGGTCGTGTCACACAAACCTGATTGAGTTTTTTGAGAAGGTGACCAAGCATGTAGATGAGGGTAGGACAGTTGATGTGGTATGCATGGGCTTCAGTAAAGCCTTTGATAAGGTTCCACATGGTAGGCTGTCGGAGAAAATACAGAGGCATGGAATTGGGGATGGATTAGAAACTGGCTTTCTCAAAGAAGGCAGCGAGTGATGGTTGATGGAAAATATTCAGCCTACAGTCTGGTTACGAGTGGTGTGCCACAAGGATCTGTTTTGGGACCACTGCTGTTTATCATTTTTATAAATGACTTAGGCGCAGGCATAGGTGGATGGGTTAGTAAATTTGAAGATGACACTAAGATCGGTGGAGTAGTGGACAGTTTGGAAGAATGTTACAGGTTGCAGGGGGACTTGGATAAACTGCAGAATTGGGCTGAGAGGTGGCAAATGGAGTTCAATGCAGCTAAATGTGAGGTGATACACTTTGGGAAGAATAACAGGAAGGCAGAGTACTGAGTCAATGGAAAGATTCTTGGTAGTGTGGATGTGTAGAGGGATCTTGGAATCCATGTACATAGATCCCTGAAAGTTACTACCCAGATGGATAGTGCTGTTAAGAAGGCATACGGTGTGTTAGGTTTCATTGATAAAGGGATTGAGTTAGAAGATAGAACATAGAAGAATACAGCGCAGTACAGGCCCTTTGGCCCTCGATGTTGCGCCGATCCAAGCCCACCTAATCTATACTAACCCACTATCCTCCATATACCTATCCAATGCCCGCTTAAATGCCCATAAAGAGGGAGAGTCCACCACTGCTACTGGCAGGGCATTCCATGAACGTACGACTCGCTGAGTGAAGAACCTACCCCAACTTCAGTCCTATATCTACCCCCCCCACCTTAATTTATAGCTATGCCCTCTTGTAATACCCGACTCCATACGCGGGAAAAGGTTCACACTGTCAACCCTATCTAACCCCCTAATCATCTTGTACACCTCAATCAAGTCACCCCTAAACCTTCTTTTCTCTAATGAAAACAGCCCCAAGTGTCTCAGTCTTTCCTCATACGATCTTCCTTCCATACCAGGCAACATCCTGGTAAACCTCCTCTGCACCCGTTCCAGTGCCTCCACATCCTTCCAATAGTATGGCGACCAAAACTGCACACAATATTCCAGATGCGGCCGCACCAGTTCAGAATTGGGCTGAGAGGTGGCAAATGGAGTTCAATGCAGCTAAATGTGAGGTGATGCACTTTGGGAAGAATAACAGGAAGGCAGAGTACTGGGTCAATGGAAAGATTCTTGGTAGTGTGGATGTGTAGAGGGATCTTGGAATCCATGTACATAGATCCCTGAAAGTTACTACCCAGGTGGATAGTGCTGTTAAGAAGGCATACGGTGGGTTAGGTTTCATTGATAAAGGGATTGAGTTCTGGAGCCGCAATATCATGCTGCAACTATACAAAACGCTGGTGCGGCCACACTTGGAATATTGTGTACAGTTCTGGTCGCCCCATTACAGGAAGGATGTGGAAGCATTGGAAAAGGTGCAGAGGAGATTTACCAGGATGTTGCCTGGTCTGGAGGGAAGGTCTTATGAGGAAAGGCTGAGACACTTGGGTCTGTTCTCATTGGAAAGAAGGAGACTAAGGGGGGATTTGATAGAGACATACAAGATGATCAGAAAGGGGGGATTTGATAGAGACATACAAGATGATCAGAGGATTAGATAGGGTAGACGGTGAAAGTCCTCTTCCTAGGATGATGACGTCAGTGTGTACGAGGGGGCGTAACTACAAATTATGGGGTGATAGATTTAAGACAGATGTCAGAGGCAGATTCTTTACGCAGAGAGTGGTAAGGGTGTGGAATGCACTACCTGCCAATGTAGTTAACTCAGCCACATTAGGGAGATTTAAACAATCCTTAGATAAGCACATGGATGATGATGGGATAGTGTAGGGGGACGAGCTGAGAATAGTTCACAGGTCAGCACAACATTGAGGGCCGAAGGGCCTGTTCTGCGCTGTATTGTTCTATGTTCTATGTTCTGTCTACCTGTGTCTCTGTATTTAACTTCAGAAGGTAAACTCAACAAATGAAATAAAGGCCCATATTCTTGTAGTCACCTCAAATAAGACCCTAAAACAGTTCCAAAGATTGCTCCTAAACACAAATTTTTGTCAACATATTTTAAAATTAATTTATAATCCTGTTCTTTCAGAATTTGTTGGAACATTGCTGCTGGAGGTTCTGATGTCATGTAAAGACATCATTGTCCCAGAGAACCATGGGCTGCTCCCTCATTAGAGAGAGCTGGTGGTGCTTTGAGGGTCTCCATGACTCAGGCAAGGGGAGAGGTTGAGAAGGAAAGCCCTTCATTGTAACCCCAATGGTGCATGAGTTGAACCCAGGTTATGGGCATCATTCTGCATTGCAAACCAACCATCCAGCTAGTTAAGCTAACCAACTCCTAATGTCATGCCATGAGCCCCTAATGATGTCACGTGACCCCTCATCATTGACTGCACCCTGCACCCTGACTTTGCCCCCCCGAGTCTCCCCTCCTTTCTGATTGTCAGTCCCCACTCGCCTCCCACTATCATTTGGTTGTTCCTGGATACTGGGGACCATCCTGATTGTTCCTGAGTGTGGCATTCCACCATCAACTTTGGTACTTCAGAAAAGATTTCACTGATTTTAAATAAATAAGTTCACAATGAGGAAAAGGCACAGAAATGGATAAAGTAACAATCTGCTTATGTTGCTAATAATATACCTGAATCCTGAGGTAAATCCTTCATTATTGACATTTGTGTGCTGTATGTGTAGAACACCCGAGTGGAGTTAGGTGTTGTTTCAGACCGGTGCAAGCACCATGTTCTGAAGGATCTTCCTCTGTGCTGTAGACCTCAATGACTGGATTAAATGCACACTATGAACAATCATAGTAGGCTTTTCCAGTAAGCAGTAAGGATGTTTGAGTGACAGATTAGAACTGACACTTTAAAACAAAAACGTCAATAAACCAAGAGATGGGAATATGTTCTCCTGAAAGTGATGTGCCTCATACATTATGTCAAAGCATTTAAGAATTTGTTCACTACCGAAGCAGTCTTGAAATTGAATTATGCAACAGTTAAGCTTTAGTCTTTATTGGATTGTTATTATCCAAATCTATTGCTTTTGTGCAGATGCTATCACTCAGATTGTTTCTACTTTTAGAGGCTTTCTCTCTGAATCAAACATTGATTTTCTCCGGATGAATTGCATATAGTGCTGTCCCATCGCTTTGAAAATTAACCTGTCTGGAGAGGAACCACAGCCCCTCCTCGAATAAAGAGGTCAATTTAAAAAGATATCTGTTATCATTTAAGCAGCGACTGACAATGGTTATTGTGAAACCACAGAATGGTTCAAGAAAAGCCTTTGATTAATGTGAATAAAAGTGACACCGACCTGATCATGTGGCACAGTCATTTAATGGAATCACATTTTAAAATAAACAATTTGAATGGGATTAAAGTGTAACCAGTGTCAGATGAGAGTGAACATTCTGAATGCACCTGCCATACATTTGGAACTGTTTGCCGAATTACTCAGAGCAGTACCTCAATATATTTCTGATTAATATTAATCAATAAGAATGGTGTGGGGGTGTCTCCAAGCCCATGTTTAGACAGTCAGGGTGATGTCAGTATATATGTGTGTCTGTCCCAGTAAAAATGATTTCCTCAGTGATTGCACCATATGGATTATGTTTAGTTTCATAAAGGAGGAAGTGTCGCATTTGCGAGCGCTCTATCAATAGCATTGATAGAGAGCTGAGGCATAAAGGTTTAATGTATCCATCAGAATGTCCTTCCTCCCTTTTTATCACCAAAATTGGAGATTTATTTAATCCATATCCAGAACAGGCAGAGGAGAATCTGAAGAATTAAGCTGCAATATTTAACTTCAACTACAACACACTCCACACCTACTTCCCTTTTGTAACAGGTGTCAGGGTAAACCGCTTTGCAGCAATGGGTCTGTCAGGATGGTGTTCTGTGGCTATATTTTGGCAGTTGTTTTAAGTTTATTGCTAACCAATCAGGTTTCAGGAAACCTTACAGCTAACGGGATGAAGGAACAGCTAGGTGCAGCAGGTGAAACTTTTTAAATTGCGTGGGTCATGGATTGGGGGAGGGGTTACTGCAAACAAATCTCCCAACGCCATTGGATTGGGCACTGCACCCCTCTCTGCATCTTTCTCAATGGCAGAAAGCCGGGTGGGTGGCTGAGGAACTTACAGAGATACTCCTGTGTGATTCAGACACACTTAGTGCACGGTAAAGTGCACGGCAGATGCAGTTTAATGTGAATAAATATAAGGTTATACACTTTGGGAGCAAGGAAAGGAGGGTTAGTGTCTGAATGGCAAAAGAATGGGAAAATGTCTGGTGCAATAAGACCTGGATAGTGGAACAATTAGCATAAAATCATTTAAATAATACATCATTTTACTGTCACCTGATGGGGATAATTCTCTGGTTCACAACATATTGGTTTGACATCAGACAACATGCACATAACTTTGAGGATGAATCCTGCTTGCTTTGCGAACAGAATGGGATCATGGGCTTGATCACATGAGAAATGGAAACCAAGGTCCATGCCCGCGGCCATTTTGATCATCTCCTGATCTTCAACTGGCATTGCCTTTAAAAGATGTACACTCTTTCTCAATACCATCTCTGACACTTGGGAAGAAATTCTGGTCCCAGTTTAATCTGTAGCAGCCATTTCCATGTGAGCTTTGACACTTACTTTATTTGGACCCCAGTTGATGTCACGTGTTCCCTGCCATTACCCTCTCCACCTGATAACTCTACGAGCTCACATTCAGCAATCAGGGGCTGGAGCACTGCACAATATTCCTCTGGCCACTTCAGGAATACGGTGATTAATGACAGCACAATCCAGGCTGAGGTTAAGTGAGCTGGCAGCGCTGCGGCTCAGTGGTTATTGCTGCTGCCTTACATTGCTGGGGAGCTGGGTTCGATTCCAGCCTCAGGCAACTGTCTGTGTGCAGTTTGCACATTCTCCCTGTTTCTGTGTGGGTTTCTTCCCACAGTCACAAAGATGTTTCGGTGGATTGGCGATGTGCAGGCTAGGGGATTAGCCATGCTGAATGTTTTGGGACCTGGATCTGGATGGGATGCTCTTTGGAGTGTTGGTGTGAACTCAATGGGCTGAATGGCCTGCTTACACTGGAAGGATTCCATGATAAATTGACTTGGCGTGAACAGACCGGCAGGCAGCTCCCAGTGTGTGTGTAAAATCATGGAACCGTCAAGGGAACCATGTTAACATGGAGAGATACAAACAGAAAACCGGTCCTGCTAGCAATCTATAAAAGTTTCCAAGCTCCCTAGGTGAATGCCACAAAGATTATTGGCTGTACACTATTCCTTTATTCGGTGTAAATGAAGGGGTTAGGCTGGAGTGGACGCATCAAATTATGTGGGGCTGTATTTACACTGAATTCTCATAGAGTGACGGAAACACTTGAAAACAATTATCCCATAGTAAAGCTATCTTATATGATAGGAAGAAATGTTTTATTTAATCATTAGAGACTTATTCTAACAAACCCCAAAGTAATCATTAATGGTATTTATCTTGTGATACCGTATTTCTGTGTCTATCGTATTTGCTCACATATATGTGATTCCTGCTTATAAGACACATTGTTCTTCAAGGGCAAAAGTGAGGACTGCTGGAGATCAGAGTCGAGAGAGTGGTGCTGGAAAAGCACAGCAGGTCAGGCAGCATCCGAGGAGCAGGAGAATCGACGTTTCGGGCAAAAGCCCTTCATCAGGAATGAAGGCAGGGAGCCTCCAGGGTGGAGAGATGAATGGGAGGGGGAAGGGGAGCTGAGAGTGCGAAAGGTGGATGGAGGTGGGGGTAAAGGTGATAGGTCGGAGAAGAGGGTGGAGCAGATAGGTGGGAAGGAGGATTAGCAGGTAGCACAGGTCATGGGGGTGGACACCCGCACCAATCAACCCAACTGAACTGTGGCCCAACATTTCAACTCTCCCTCCCACTCTGTCGAGGGGATGGAGGTGGGGTAAAGGTGATAGGTCGGAGAAGAGGGTGGAGCAGATAGGTGGGAAGGAGGATTAGCAGGTAGCACAGGTCATGGGGGTGGACACCCGCACCAATCAACCCAACTGAACTGTGGCCCAACATTTCAACTCTCCCTCCCACTCTGTCGAGGACATGGAGGTCCTGGGCCTCCTTCACCACTGCTCCCTCACCACCAGACGCCTGGAGGAAAAACGCCTCATCTTCCGCCTCGGAACACTTCAACCCCAGGGCATCAATGTGGACTTCAACAGTTTCCTCATTTCCCCTTCCCCCACCTCACCCTAGTTCTAAACTTCCAGCTCAGCACCATCCCCATGACCTGTCCTACCTCCCTTCCCACCTATCCACTCCACCCTCCTCTCTGACCTATCACCTTTACCCCCCATTCCATCCACCTATTGCACTCTCAGCTACCTTCCCCACAGCCTCACCCCCCCCCTCCCATTTATCTCTCCACTTCTGAGGCTCCCAGCCTCATTCCTGATGAAGGGCTTTTGCCCAAAACGTTGATTTTCCTGCTCCTCGGATGCTGCCTGACCTGCTGTGCTTTTCCAGCACCACACTCTTTGTTCTTCAAGGGATCTATTGATCATTTGTGTAAAGAATATGCTGCTCATGTAAATAGATGTTTGTGAGCAAACCTCCTGGATGGACTGGGGACTAACCCTCGGAGCTGATTCAAGCTTTATCCACTTCCTGCCCCTGTCCTTCTGGGATTGGGCAAGCTAACTGAGTTGGTAAACAGCAGATGCCCAGTGGAACCTACTGTATCCCACTGCACACAATGGAAATTCCCATCATCATCTGTGACTCCGACATTAGAAAGTTCCTTTCACAATGTGACACATTCTTAGAGAAAAATATGAAAACATGAGAGACAATCATTCAGGATGGAATCTCAAACACGGAACAGTCCAGCACAGGATCAGGCCCTTCGGCCCACTGTATCTGTGTCAACTCTGATACCATTCCCATCTGCCTGCACATGGTCTTTGTCCCTCTGTTCTCTGCCTCTTCATGTGTCTGTTTAAATCCCTCTTCAATGTTGTGATCGTCTCTGCTTCTAACACCACCTCTGGCAGCGTGTCTGAGATACCTACTTTCCTCTCATAAAAAAAATCTGCCTTTCACATCTCCTTTCAACTTTTACCCTGTCGCCTTCAATCTGAGTTCACTAGTATTTGATATACCCGCCCTGAGAAAAAGTCTCTGACTATCCACATTATGCATTTTGTAATTTTATAAATTTCTGTCAGGTCGCCCCCTCAGCCTCTTGTGAAAACAATCCAAGTTTGTCCAGCCACTCCTTATAGCTAATACAGTCCAATCCTGGCAACATCCTGGTAAATCACTTGTTCATCCACATCCTTCCTATAGTGTGGGAAACAGAAACTATTTCACTTCTTTGCCTGTCTGTTTAAGACAGTTCATCCTCTGACTTCTGACCTGCCATCAACAGATTTATGGGACAGATGGAAAATAACAAAGATTTGGAGATACTTGGTTTGGGAAGCTACAGGACCTCTCAGCAACATGGATGGAAACAGATAAACCCACCAATCTGGGTTGGGGATATGTTCTAATCAACCTATAACAGAGATGTTATGACATAGTGTCTGGAGCAGATAGACCTTGAACCTGGTCCTCCTGACTCAGAGGTAACAACATTACCACTGCACCACAAGTGTCTTTGTAAAGAGGCTGTTTCCAATCTGGAACAATCACAGAAAGTGAAGTTTAACAGTTCAGTTACTAGAATTGAATGAGCTGGAAAGTGGGAGTATTTTCTCCTTTACACTGTTGTCCTTTCCTTCACTTCCCAGGAATTGAGATTTTGATGACACTGACTGACATTTTTATTGAACCTACCCCAGCTGTGATCTGTCGCAAGTCACAACATGACCTTAATTAAAATAATGGGTTTTATTTCCATTACAACAGCACAGAGTCAAAAACAAGAAACAGCTAAATCTTGTCGTGACTTTAATCAACCGGTTATAGCACACCTGTGGTGTAGGTGCGATTGGAACCGGGACCTTATCTACTCAGAGATATAGGCGCTACCATCATACTGCCAGAGCCTTTCATCAAATAACAGAGGGTGGTGGCACTTGTGTTTCAGAAGAAGTTGCATTCCTTACGCTTTAAAAGCAAGACACTCCCTCATTTCTCCAACAAACATTTATTTTCACTCGTATTAATTGGGTAAGATTCAGTTAACAATGAATCTTCATTGCATGATCAAAGTGATTTCTCATTGGCGGACTAACTTTTTTTTAAAGCACTATGGATTGAGACCATCTTTTTAAAATAAAATGTGTTAAACAAAATCTTTAGAAATCTTGAATAAAATAAAAATCACACAATACCAGGTTATAGTCCAACAGGTTTATTTGGAAGCGCTAGCTTTCGGAGCACTGCTCCTTCATCGGGTAACTTTGGAAGAAGATTATAAGACACAGAATTTATCGCAAAAGATTACAGTGTCATGCAACTGAAATGATATATCCAACAAACCTGGATTGCTGTTAAATCTTTCATCTTTTCGAATGGGTTGCAGGTTTCGGTTCATTAATATACATATTAAATCCCAGAACTTCTTTTAAGTCACATTCTTGAGATAACTTAAGGTTTTATAACAAAAGATGACATCTCAGCTCAGACAATGCATTAAAAGTGTGAGGTTAGAGTCTGTCTGTATTCCAATCTTGAGTCAGACTGGTTCTATTTCCAAAGTAGGAATTTATAAAATGGTGTATGGACTGACTGTCCGCATTGACTGTCTGCAGATTGTGTGCTTTTTGGGCAAAAACACATGTATCTGCAAATACCGTTGTGCAAATGCAAATTCACCCACAGACTTGTATGCATGTGTGTGCACGTGAGGGAGAGACAGAGAGAGTGTGTGAGTGTGTGCCTGTAAGTGTGAGTGAGTGTGACAGAGCATATGTTTGTGTGTGTATATGCTTGGTAAGGTGTGTGCGTGAGTGTGATGGAGTATCAGCCTGTGAGAGGTTGTGTGTGTATGTGTGTGTGTGTGTGTGGGCATGTGTATGGGTGTGTGTGTGTGTGGCTGTGTGTGTGTGTGGGTGTATGTGTGTAGGTGTATGAGTGTGTGTGTGGGTGTGTGTGTGGGTGTGTGTGTGTGGGTGTATGTGTGTAGGTGTATGAGTGTGTGTGTGGGTGTGTGTGTGGGTGTGTGTGTGTGGGTGTATGTGTGTAGGTGTATGAGTGTGTGTGTGGGTGTGTGTGTGGGTGTGTGTGTGTGGGTGTATGTGTGTAGGTGTATGAGTGTGTGTGTGGGTGTGTGTGTGGGTGTGTGTGTGTGGGTGTATGTGTGTAGGTGTATGAGTGTGTGTGTGGGTGTGTGTGTGGGTGTGTGTGTGTGGGTGTATGTGTGTAGGTGTATGAGTGTGTGTGTGGGTGTGTGTGTGGGTGTGTGTGTGTGGGTGTATGTGTGTAGGTGTATGAGTGTGTGTGTGGGTGTGTGTGTGGGTGTGTGTGTGTGGGTGTATGTGTGTAGGTGTATGAGTGTGTGTGTGGGTGTGTGTGTGGGTGTGTGTGTGTGGGTGTATGTGTGTAGGTGTATGAGTGTGTGTGTGGGTGTGTGTGTGGGTGTGTGTGTGTGGGTGTATGTGTGTAGGTGTATGAGTGTGTGTGTGGGTGTGTGTGTGGGTGTGTGTGTGTGGGTGTATGTGTGTAGGTGTATGAGTGTGTGTGTGGGTGTGTGTGTGGGTGTGTGTGTGTGGGTGTATGTGTGTAGGTGTATGAGTGTGTGTGTGGGTGTGTGTGTGGGTGTGTGTGTGTGGGTGTATGTGTGTAGGTGTATGAGTGTGTGTGTGGGTGTGTGTGTGGGTGTGTGTGTGTGGGTGTATGTGTGTAGGTGTATGAGTGTGTGTGTGGGTGTGTGTGTGGGTGTGTGTGTGTGGGTGTATGTGTGTAGGTGTATGAGTGTGTGTGTGGGTGTGTGTGTGGGTGTGTGTGTGTGGGTGTATGTGTGTAGGTGTATGAGTGTGTGTGTGGGTGTGTGTGTGGGTGTGTGTGTGTGGGTGTATGTGTGTAGGTGTATGAGTGTGTGTGTGGGTGTGTGTGTGGGTGTGTGTGTGTGGGTGTATGTGTGTAGGTGTATGAGTGTGTGTGTGGGTGTGTGTGTGGGTGTGTGTGTGTGGGTGTATGTGTGTAGGTGTATGAGTGTGTGTGTGGGTGTGTGTGTGGGTGTGTGTGTGTGGGTGTATGTGTGTAGGTGTATGAGTGTGTGTGTGGGTGTGTGTGTGGGTGTGTGTGTGTGGGTGTATGTGTGTAGGTGTATGAGTGTGTGTGTGGGTGTGTGTGTGGGTGTGTGTGTGTGGGTGTATGTGTGTAGGTGTATGAGTGTGTGTGTGGGTGTGTGTGTGGGTGTGTGTGTGTGGGTGTATGTGTGTAGGTGTATGAGTGTGTGTGTGGGTGTGTGTGTGGGTGTGTGTGTGTGGGTGTATGTGTGTAGGTGTATGAGTGTGTGTGTGGGTGTGTGTGTGGGTGTGTGTGTGTGGGTGTATGTGTGTAGGTGTATGAGTGTGTGTGTGGGTGTGTGTGTGGGTGTGTGTGTGTGGGTGTATGTGTGTAGGTGTATGAGTGTGTGTGTGGGTGTGTGTGTGGGTGTGTGTGTGTGGGTGTATGTGTGTAGGTGTATGAGTGTGTGTGTGGGTGTGTGTGTGGGTGTGTGTGTGTGGGTGTATGTGTGTAGGTGTATGAGTGTGTGTGTGGGTGTGTGTGTGGGTGTGTGTGTGTGGGTGTATGTGTGTAGGTGTATGAGTGTGTGTGTGGGTGTGTGTGTGGGTGTGTGTGTGTGGGTGTATGTGTGTAGGTGTATGAGTGTGTGTGTGGGTGTGTGTGTGGGTGTGTGTGTGTGGGTGTATGTGTGTAGGTGTATGAGTGTGTGTGTGGGTGTGTGTGTGGGTGTGTGTGTGTGGGTGTATGTGTGTAGGTGTATGAGTGTGTGTGTGGGTGTGTGTGTGGGTGTGTGTGTGTGGGTGTATGTGTGTAGGTGTATGAGTGTGTGTGTGGGTGTGTGTGTGGGTGTGTGTGTGTGGGTGTATGTGTGTAGGTGTATGAGTGTGTGTGTGGGTGTGTGTGTGGGTGTGTGTGTGTGGGTGTATGTGTGTAGGTGTATGAGTGTGTGTGTGGGTGTGTGTGTGGGTGTGTGTGTGTGGGTGTATGTGTGTAGGTGTATGAGTGTGTGTGTGGGTGTGTGTGTGGGTGTGTGTGTGTGGGTGTATGTGTGTAGGTGTATGAGTGTGTGTGTGGGTGTGTGTGTGGGTGTGTGTGTGTGGGTGTATGTGTGTAGGTGTATGAGTGTGTGTGTGGGTGTGTGTGTGGGTGTGTGTGTGTGGGTGTATGTGTGTAGGTGTATGAGTGTGTGTGTGGGTGTGTGTGTGGGTGTGTGTGTGTGGGTGTATGTGTGTAGGTGTATGAGTGTGTGTGTGGGTGTGTGTGTGGGTGTGTGTGTGTGGGTGTATGTGTGTAGGTGTATGAGTGTGTGTGTGGGTGTGTGTGTGGGTGTGTGTGTGTGGGTGTATGTGTGTAGGTGTATGAGTGTGTGTGTGGGTGTGTGTGTGGGTGTGTGTGTGTGGGTGTATGTGTGTAGGTGTATGAGTGTGTGTGTGGGTGTGTGTGTGGGTGTGTGTGTGTGGGTGTATGTGTGTAGGTGTATGAGTGTGTGTGTGGGTGTGTGTGTGGGTGTGTGTGTGTGGGTGTATGTGTGTAGGTGTATGAGTGTGTGTGTGGGTGTGTGTGTGGGTGTGTGTGTGTGGGTGTATGTGTGTAGGTGTATGAGTGTGTGTGTGGGTGTGTGTGTGGGTGTGTGTGTGTGGGTGTATGTGTGTAGGTGTATGAGTGTGTGTGTGGGTGTGTGTGTGGGTGTGTGTGTGTGGGTGTATGTGTGTAGGTGTATGAGTGTGTGTGTGGGTGTGTGTGTGGGTGTGTGTGTGTGGGTGTATGTGTGTAGGTGTATGAGTGTGTGTGTGGGTGTGTGTGTGGGTGTGTGTGTGTGGGTGTATGTGTGTAGGTGTATGAGTGTGTGTGTGGGTGTGTGTGTGGGTGTGTGTGTGTGGGTGTATGTGTGTAGGTGTATGAGTGTGTGTGTGGGTGTGTGTGTGGGTGTGTGTGTGTGGGTGTATGTGTGTAGGTGTATGAGTGTGTGTGTGGGTGTGTGTGTGGGTGTGTGGTGTGTGTGTGGGTATGTGTGTGTGTGTGTGTGGGTGTGTGTGTGTGTGTGTGTGTGTGTGTGGGTGTGCGTGGGTGTGTGTGGGTGTGTGTATAGTGTACCCAAGGTCCCAGTTGAGGCCATCCCCATGAGTACCAAACGTGGCTGTCAGCCTCTGCTCGGTAACTCTGCATTGTCACGAATCCTGAAGTCTGCCTTAGAGGATGATCATCCGAAGATCCGAGGCTGAATGTCCCGGAGCACTGCAGTGTTCCCTGACTGGGAGGGAATACCCCTGCCTGGTGATTGTTGTGTGGTGTCCATTCATCTGTTGTCGTAGCCTCTGCTTGGTCTAGCCAATGTACCAGGCCTCAGGGCATCCTTGCCTGCAGCTTGTGAGATAGACAACATTGGCCAAGTCACATGAGTACCTGCCGCATACATGGTGGGTGTTATCCTCATGTGTAATGGTGGTATCCATGTCAACACTCTGACACGTGTTGCGGTGGTTGCCATGACAGGAGTATATGGTGGTGTGATTGATGCTGTCCTGAAGGCTGGAGAGTTTGTTGCGAACATTGGTCTGTTTCAGGTTTGGTGGTTGTTTAAAGGTGAGAAGTTAAAGTGTGGGGAAGGTCTTGTTGAGGTGCTCACCCACATCACAATGTGTTGCAGGCCGCGAAGAACATGGCGGAGTTTCTCTGCTCCTGGGAAGTGCTGGACAATGAAGGGTACCCTATTGGTTGCATCCTGTGTCAGTCTCCTGAGGAGGTCATTACAGTTTCTCACTGTGATATGTCAGATGAATTTAGCGTCGTACCCTGTTCTTATGAGGGCATCCTTCTGCACTCCCAGTCAGGGAACACTTCAGCGATCAGGGCCACTCGGCCTCTGATCTTCAGGTGCCCATCTTCCAAGGCAGGATACACAAGATTGCAGAGGCTGATAGCTAAGTTCAGTACCCATGGGAATGGCCTCAACCGGGACCTTGGGTACACACACACACACACTCACACACACACACACACACCCACACACACACACACCCACACACACACCCTCACACACACACA
>NW_025213409.1:2779-13283 GCF_004010195.1 Chiloscyllium plagiosum | reverse complement strand
CACCCACACACTCACACACACACACTCACACACACCCACACACACCCACATACACACACATACCCACTCACACACACACACCCACACACACACACACACCCACTCACACCCACATACACACACACACGTTCTCACAAACGTATTTTGCCCGGAACATCGACCATCCTGGTTGTCTGATGCTGCCTGACCTGCTGCACGTTTCCAGTACCACACTATTGACACTCACACACATACTTTACCAAGCATACACACACAAATGCACCCTCTTTTACATGCACTCACACTCACATGTATACACTCACATGCAAATATTCATGTTCTCTCTCACAGACGCACGCACACATATAAGGCTATGGGATGAATTTGCTTTTGCAGAATTATATTTGCAGATACATTCAATTTTGCTCAAAAAGCACACAATCTGCAGGCAGGCAATCTGTGTATTCATTAATTCCTACATTAAAAACAGAACCAGTCTGACTCAAAATTGGAATACAGACAGACTCTGACCTCACACCTTTAATGCATTGTCTGGACTGAGATGTCATTTTTTAAATAAAACCTTAAGTTATCTCGAGAATGTGATTTAAAAGAAGTTCTGGGACTTACATATTAATGAACCTAAACCTGCATCACCATTCTAAAAGATAAAAGACTTAACAGTAATCTAGGTTTGTTTAATATATTGTTTCAATTGTATGACACTGTAATCTTTTGCTGTAAATTCTGTGTCTTATGATCCTACTTCACAACTACCTGATGAAGGAGCGTCGCTCCGAAAGCTAGTGCTTCCAAATAAACCTGTTGGACTATAACCTGGTGTTGTGTGATTTTTAACTTTGTCCACCCCAGTCCAACTCCGGCTCCTCCACATCACTAATAAAATAGGAAGTATATTGCCAACAGAGTTCACGTGTTTGTTTCAAGTTCTGGAAGAGCTGCATGAATGAGTGATGACCGTGGGGTATCTGACCACTGGGATTTGACAACTTGTGAGCTGAAAGCCATTTCAGAGAGTATTCGGGAGGCTAACTTGTCGATTTACCCCGAGAATGCTTCTCCGGGCTGGAGTCCTGTTCTCCTGGAGGTGTTGGGCTCTGAGACCCCAAACCGCACCATCTTCTCGCCCTGACAGGAATCAACTCCGGGGAGAAGGTAGTTGTGCTCATAAAACATACAACATTCCAGCACAGTACAGGCCCCTCGGCCCTTGATGTTGCACCGATCTGTGAAACCAATCTAAAGCCCATCTATCCTACACTATTCCATTATCATCCATACACTTATCCAATGACCATTTAAATGCCCTTAAAGTTGGCGAGTCTACTACTGTTATAGGCTGGCCGTTCCATGCCCCTACTGCTCTCTGAGTAAAGAAACGATCTCTGCCGTCTGTCTGAGATGGTCTTTCCATCCTTCCTCCTTAAGTGGCGTTTATTCAGGGTCCTATCTCTGGGATTGTCTTTATCTCTGAGCAGGCCTGTCACCATGCTTGACAGGCAAATCTGTATGCACAGCTTGAGCACTGGGGGCTGTCCCTTAGTCCAATGTAATCATTGCCTGGTTAAAGGACAAGGAGTCAGCTGATGGCCACTCAGTGCCTTGTTATCAACCCACCTCAGCCTCTTTCCCCACGGCTTCTAACTCCACACACTCGATGGGCCGACAGGCTTTTTCCTGTGCCGTAGGCCTCTATGACCCTACCATGAACCGAACTCAAGCTGCTGACTTTCCTAGTGTTCCTCCAGCTGAACACCCTCTTCCATGTTGCTGCTGATGACAAGAGGAAATTCCAGGCAAAGTTCTGCAAAGTCAGCTCACCGACCCCTTATAGAAAGATGGGAGGACATGTTGCCATCGCCTGGCTGGATGCCTCTCTGTAAATCATATGAGCTCTACAGTTTTCTGGGAGGAGCAGGGGACAGTTTGGTTTTCTAGGGGTCAGCTCTCTTATTGGTTTGAGTGAGGATTACAGTCGCTGATCCACTGGGAGTATCTGCTAGAGTTCAGTGGTGTCCGTTGTTCCAGAGTTACTCACATTGCCTGATATCTACTTTTTTTATTCATTCACAGGATGAGGGAGTCACTGGCTCAGCCAGTATCTATTGCCCATCCCTAATTGGCCAGAAGGCAGTTAAGAGTCAACCCCCATTGCTGTGGGTCTGGAGTCACATATAGGCCAACCTGGATAAGGGTGGCAGTTTCCTTCCCTAAAGGGCCTCAGTGAACCAGATGGGGTTTTCTGACAATCAACAATGGATTCATGGCCATCATTAGACTCTTATTCCAGATTTGTATTGAATTCAAAATCCGCCATCTCCTGTGTTGCAGGATTCAAGCCCAGGTCCCCAGAACATCACCTGGGTCTCTGGATTAACATTCCTGATGAGGGGCTTATGCCCGAAACGTCGATTCTCTTGCTCCTCGGATGCTGCCTGACCTGCTGTGTTTTTCCAGCACCACACTCTCGACTCTGGAGTAACAGCCCAGTGATAATACCACAAGGCTAATACTTATAGATATTTTCCTAATACACCTGTTCAGAGATGTTTTTACATACCTCTGGAGCTGGTGGTACTTGAACCCCGGCCTCCTGGCTCAGAGGAAATGGCATTACCAGTGTGCCATAAGAGCTCGATCTGACCTATAACCTGGAGGCTGTATCAAGATCTCAGCATAAAACAGACTGTGAGATATCAGCAAGCGCATTTTGCAGTGAATGGTTCTCCCCCCCTTCAAAGGTTAGACCTGAGCAGCTCTTGGGTAGGACAAGGTTAATGACAAATTGAATATGGAAAGTGAAGAACTTTAAGTACATTTAAGTCATAATTGGACAGGCATATGGACGTACGTGGAATAGTGTAGGTGGGATGGGCTTCAGATTAGTATGACAGGTCGGCACAACATCGAGGGCCGAAGGGCCTGTACTGCACTGTAATGTTCTATGTTCTATAATGTTCTATGAAATATAACCGTTCCAGATCTTTTTTAAAATATAGAACATTGAATGTTACAGCGCAATACAGGCCCTTCAGCCCTCGATGTTGCACTGACCTGTGGAACCAATCTGAAGCCCATCTAACCTACACTATCCCATTCTCATCCTTATGCTATCCAGTGATCGTTTAAATGCCCTTAAAGTTGGCGAGTCTACTACTGTTGCAGGCAGGCTGTTCCACACCCCTACTACTCTCTGAGTAAAGAACCTACCTCTGTCCTATATTGATCACCCCTCAATTTAAAGCTGTGTCCCCTTGTATTTGCCTTCACCATCCTAGGAAGAAGGCTCTCCCTGTCCACCCTATCTAACCCTCTGATTATCTTAAATGCCTCAATTAAGTCACCTCTCAACCTTCTCTCTAACGAAAACAGCCTCAAGTACCCTCAGCCTTTCCTTGTAAGACATTCCCTCCATACCAGGCAACATCCTAGGAAACCTCCTCTGCACCCTTTCCAAAGCTTCCACATCCTTCTTATAATGCGGTGACCAGAACTGTACACAATACTCCAAGTGCGGCCGTACCAGAGCTTTGTACAGCTGCAGCATAACCTCCTGGTTCCAGAACTCAATCCCTTTACCAATAAAAGCTAAAACACTGTATGCCTTCTTAACAACCCTATCAATCTGGGTGGCAGCTTTCAGGGATCTGTGTATCTGGACACGAGATCTCTCTGCTCACCTACACTACCAAGAATCTTACCATTAGCCCAGTACTCTGCATTCCTGTTACTCCTTCCAAAGTGAATCACCTCACACTTTTCCGCATTAAACTCCATTTGCCACCTCTCAGCCCAGATCTGCAGCTTATCTACGTCCCTCTGTAACCTGCAACATCCTTCAGCACTACCTACAACTCCCCCGACCTTAGTGTCATCTGCAAATTTACTAACCCATCCTTCTACACCCTCATCCAGGTCATTTACAAAAATGACAAACAGTAGTGTACCCAAAACAGATCCCTGCGGTGAACATTTCCCATCAACCACCACCCTCTGTCTTCTTACAGCTAGCCAACTTCTGATCCAACCATTAAATCACCCTCAATCCCATGCCTCTGTATTTTGTGTAATCTCCTACCATGGGGAACCTTATCAAACACCTTACTGAAATCCATATACACCACATTAACCGCTTTACTCTCACCCACCTGTTTGTTCACCTTCTCAAAGAATTCAATAAGGTTTGTGAGGAATGACCTACCCTTCACAAGGCCATGTTGACTATCCCTAATCAACTTATTCCTTTCTAGATGATTATAAATCCTATCTCTTATACCCTTTTCCAACACTTTACCCACAACCGAAGTAAGGCTCACAGCTCTATAATTACCAGGATTGTCTCTACTTCCCTTCTTGAACAAGGGAACAACATTTGCTATCCTCCAGTCTTCTGACACTATTCCTGTAGGCAGTGATGATGTAAAGATCAAAGCCAAAGGCTCTGCAATCTCCTCCCTGGCTTCCCAGAGAATCCTAGGATAAATCCCATCCGGCCCCAGGGACTTATCTATTTTCACACTTTCCAGAATTGCCAACACCTCCTCCTTGTGAACCCCAATCCCATCCAGTCCAGTAGCTTGTATCTCAGTATTCTCCTCCACAACATTGTCTTTTTCGAGTGTGAATACTGATGAAAAGTATTCATTTTGCACTTCCCCTACCTCCTTTTCCCACAACTATCCTTGACTGGTCCTAACCTTATTCTAATCATTCTTTTTTCCTGATATCCCTATAGAAAACCTTCCGGTTTTCCTTGATCCTATCCACCAACGACTTCTCATGTCCTCTTCTGGCTCTTCTTAGCTCTCTCTTTAGGGCTTTCCTGACTAACTTGTAACTCTCAAGCGTCCTAACTGAGCCTTCACATCTCATCCTAACATAAGCCGCCTTCTTCCTCTTGACAAGAGATTCAACTTCCTTAGTAAACTACAGGTCCCTCGCTCAAGAACTTCCTCCCTGTCTGACAGGTACATACTTATCAAGGACACCCAGTAGCTGTTCCTTGAATAAGCTCCACATTTCTATTGTGCCCATCCCCTGCAGTTCCTGTAGACAGTGATGACATAAAGATCAAAACCAAAGGCTTGACAATCTCCTCCCTGGCTTCCCAGAGAATCCGAGGATAAATCCCATCCGGCCCTGGGGACTTATCTATTTTCACACTTTCCAGAATTGCTAACACCTCCCCCTTGTGAACCTCAATCCCATCCAGTCCAGTAGACTGTATCTCAGTATTCTCCTTGACAACATTGTCTTTTTCGACTGTGAATACTGATAAAAAGTATTCATTTTGCACTTCCCCAATCTCCTTTTCCCACAACTATCCTTGACTGGCCCTAACCTTATTCTAATCATTCTTTTATTCCTGATATCCCTATAGAAAGCCTTCCGGTTTTCCTTGATCCTATCCACCAACGACTTCTCATGACTTCTTCTGGCTCTTCCTAGCCCTCTCTTTCGGTCTTTCCTGGCTAACTTGTAATTCTCAAGTCTAACTGAGCCTTCACATCTCATCCTAACATAAGCCGCCTTCTTCCTCTTGAAAGAGATTCAACTTCCTGAGGAAACTACAGGTCCCTCGCTCAAGAACTTCCTCCCTGCCTGACAGGTACGTACTTATCAAAGACATGCAGTAGTTGTTCCTTGAATAAGGTCCACATTTCTATTGTGCCCATCCCCGGCAGTTTCCTTCCCCATCCTATGCATCCTAAATCTTGCCTAATCGCATTGTAATTTCCTTTCTCCCAGCAATAACTCTTGCCCTGCAATATATACCTATCCCTTTCCATCGCCAAAGTAAACATAATTGAATTGTGGTCACTATCACCAAAGTGGTCACCTACTTCCAAGTCTAACACCTGGCCGGGCTCATTACCCAGTACCAAATCTAATGTGGCCTCGCCCCTTGTTGGCCTGTCTACATACTATGTCAGGAAACCCGCCCGCACACATTGGACAAAAACTGACCCATTTAAAGTTCTTGAACTATAGTATTTCCAGTCAACATTTGGAAAGTTAAAGGCCTCCATAACATCTTCATATTGCTTTCAGTAATAGCAGAAAAAAAACTCAAAAAGTGCCAAACTGTCCCGTATCGATTATCTCTTCATGTTTTGTTTCTTTGGAAGTCAGCCTTCAATTGGCAAACATGTCTGAGGAATTAAAACCGATTTATCTATGAATCTAATCAGTAACACGATCAACAGTTCTGGAACTGATTCACAACAGAGTCCACATGTCATTGACAAGGTGCTGCTGATGAGTCAAAGACATTCTGGATCAGTTTAGATTAGATTACTTACAGTGTGGAAACAGGCCCTTCGGCCCAACAAGTCCACACCGACCCGCCGAAGAGCAACCCACCCCCCTACATTTACCCCTTCACCTAACACTACGGGCAATTTAGCACAGCCAATTCACCTAACCTGCACATCTTTGGACTGTGGGAGGAAACCAGAGCACCCAGAGGAAACCCACGCAGACACGGGGAGAACGTGCAAACTCCACACAGACAGTCGCCTGAGGCGGGAATTGAACCCGGGTCTCTGGCGCTGTGAGGCAGCAGTGCTAACCACACGATTAGGGTAAGGTACAGATAGTATCTAACCAACCAATGGTTGCAAAGCTCAGAACTTGTCCAATATTAAGTGTGATTCTGTGTTTGGTCGGTATTTGGCAAATAATACTGGGCATTCTACAATTTAAACTTATCAGCTGAGAGTGCAATGTGACATTCCCCTACATGCAGGAAGCAGTATGTATGAACATATAGGAGCCTATTCCTTGTAAACAGAAAGGACATTTACACACATTGTATCTGTTACAAAATAGATGACAGCTATTCTCTGCTTCATTCCTCAGAACAATGTCTGCAGTAATCAGAGTCAATCACATTTAACAAAGCCTTGCAGTTATCTGTCAGTCAGTATCTAATTAGTATGTTCTCCATGATAAATGGCAGAAGGAATAGAGGGAATGTGAGGATGGGGGGGATGGGGGGGTTCAGAATTTGCCACCTGAGTTTGAGGTGGAGGCAGAGAGCCCAAATGTTTTCAAAGAATCCCTGAATCTGCCCCTTAGGTACGATAAGCAGCAGGACCCTGGGCTGTGAGCAGGAAGATGGGATTAGAAAGGGCAGCTGGGTGTCTTAGTGTCAGCATGGACAAGATGGGCCAAATGGGCCTTCTATGCTGTATCATTTCAATGATTTCAATGTCTCTTCCAATCAGAGGCAAGCAACCAAGATTCTCTCCTTATACCGTAAAAAAAATTATGTTCTTCATGTTGTGAATGTTGTGAAATATACCAGTTGAAAAGCTTCTTTCAGATGCTCCCAAAAGGATTATTTGTCATCTTGCCTTCTTACCTCATCTCACCGAGGCCTGGAAACTGAGCTTCTTCCCATCTCTGATAGTGCTCAGTGTCAACCGCTGCCAACAGTAAGACAGATGTATCAGGAATACTTTAATAAACATTTAGGTGGAAGATTTGTTCACCTGCATTTTTGTCTTGCTCTTTCAGTGCTGTTCCAGTTGACACTGGTGTCCCTCCTGCTCCTGATGTTCCTCCTGTTTCTGGTATCCCTCCTGCTCCTGGTGTTCCTGCTGCTCCTGGTGTCCCTCCTGCTCCTCCTGGTGTTCCTGCTGCTCCTGGTAGACCTCCTGCTCCTGGTGTTCCTGCTGCTCCTGGTGTCCCTCCTGCTCCTGGTATTCCTCCTGTTGCTGACGTTGCTACAAATCCCACATTGACAGTTTCAGCTGAGATACTGAGCTTGGTACTTGGATCTCGCTTGGGTTTCGGAGGTGGCTGTTTGCGAGCACAGGTGTGACTTTCATCATCGCCACCTCCAACAGAGTGAAGGGACTGAGACCTGACAGAAAAGCCACTGGCACAGGGATGTGGCAGGCGATCCTGAGGAGCAGGCAGTGTCATGAATCCCAAACGAAAGTGTTTTCCCATGCAGGTACCTTCACTTCCTTTCCCAACCTCGGCGCCTAATCTGGAAGGAAAGCAACAAGAGATGGTTAGAAGAATGACGAGGAATCTTCACTCCGTTTCTTCACTCCTTTACTTTGGAAAGGAATGTTTTGACTTCCCTGTCAGGTGAAGAATGGTTTTGTCAGTTACTAATTTCCAAGGTCAGGGAATGGTGTCAATCATATCACAAGATGAGAATGCCAGAACAGGAATCAGTAAAGTTTACTTATCCCACCCAACACATTGTATTGCCTACCTTGATATTCAGTAGAACCTCAGACTAATTTTATCATCTTTGGTAAATCAGAGCAGGAGTAAGCCATTCAGCCCCTCAGCCTGATCCACCATTCAATGAGGTCATTGCAGATCTGTGGCCTAACTCCATATGCCTGCCTATGGCCCATATCACTGATACCTTTGTTTAACAAAACCAACTATCGCAGATTTAATATGAACAAAAGATCCAGCATCCAGTACCATTTGTGAAAGGAGTTCCAAACCTCTCCCAACCTTTGTGTATAGAAATCTCCTGACATCTCTCCTGAACGGTTTGACCCTAATCCTCAGACAATGCCCTAGTTCTACAATCCCCAACCAGTGGAAATAGTTTATCTTTATCTACCCTGTCTTTTCCTGTTAATATTTTGAAGTGTGGGATTCTGGGTAATCCAAGATGGAGGATGGGAAACATTTCTGGCTGTAACAGCTGCTCCTTTTTGAGGTATTTTAGGTGCTGGAGGTGATTTCCTCGAATCTCAGGAGCAGCAATTCCTGGTTTATACACTGTTACATTGTTTTGAAACTCTGGAGAAAAAAGTCAAAACAACAGCAGTTTTAAAAGGGAGAAGGACCGACAATAGACAGCACATGGTGAGGACAGTGCAGGAGAGAGAGAGAGAGAGAGAGAGAACCTGCACAGTTAATGTCTTTGCTGTTTGATTCTTGTATCGCTGGACATTGGAGTGCCTCTGGGAAAATTAACAAGCAGTGAAATTCATAACTGATCTTGGGGGAACCGGTTTGGGTGAAGTTCACAGCGCAGAAACCAATAAGTTAATCGTTGTTTTAAGTGTGTCCAACAGAAAGGCTGCAGTAGTAAGTAGAGTAGGTTCTTTCTTGATTATGTTTTTGGAGATATTTCTCTTGATTAAACTTAAAATATAATCCATAATTAGTAATTTAACCTGGGGCAGTGTTTTGTAGAAGAATAAGGCGTTGTTATTTTCTGGGTCTGTAGAATGTGAAGGTGCAAAAATGGCCTTTAATATGTACTTCTTGTCAGATGTGGGAGTTTAGAGAGAGTTTAAGGGTTACTGTGGATTATATCTGCCATAAATGCTGTTGATTGCGAATCTTATCAGATCGAGTGGATCGGTTGGAGAGACAGTTAGAAGCGATGAGGAATTTGCAACAGCAACAGTATGTGATGGATGGCAATTATAGGAAGGGGGACGTCTCAGATACGGTCACATAGATGGGTTAACTCCAGGAAAGGTAAGAGAGGTAGGCAGCTGGTGCAGAAGTCTTTTGTAGCTATACCCATTTCAAACAGGTATGCTGTTTTGTAAAATGTAGGGGGTGACAGATTCTTAGGGGAACGTAGCATGAACAGGCAAGTTTCTGGTATTGAGACTGGCTCTAATGCAACGAGGGGTACGTCGGCTTCCAAGAGCTCAATTGTGTTCGGGGATTCTGTGGTCCGAGGTACAGACAGACGTTTCTGTGGCCAGCAAAGAAAAATCAGAATGCTGTGTTGTTTCCCTGGTGCCAGGATCAAGGATGTCTCAGAGAGGGTGCAGAATGTTCTCACGGGGGAGAGGGGCCAGCAGGAGGTCATTGTCCACATTGGAACCAACGACATTGGAAGGGAAAAGGTTGAGATTCTGAAGGGAAATTACAGAGAGTTAGGCAGAAATTTAAAAAGGAGGTCCTCAAGGGTAGTAATATCTGGATTACTCCCAGTGCTACGAGCTAGTGAGGGCAGGAATAGGAGGATAGAGCAGATGAATGCATGGCTGCTGGTGTATGGGAGCTGGTGTATGGGAGAAGGATTCACATTTTTGGATCATTGGAATCTCTTTTGGGGTAGAAGTGACCTGTACAAGAAGTACGGATTGTACCTAAATTGGAAGGGGACTAATATACTGGCAGGGAAATTTGCTAGAACTGCTTGGGAGAATTTAAACGAGGAAGGTGGGGGGAGGGAGGGGTGGTGGGACCCAGGGAGATAGTGAGGAAAGAGATCAATCTGAGACGGGTACAGCTGAGAACAGAAGTGAGTCAAACAGTCAGGGCAGGCAGGGACAAGGTAGGACTGATAAATTAAACTGCATTTATTTCAATGCAAGCTAACAGGGAAGGCAGATGAACTCAGGGCATGGTTAGGAACATGGGACTGGGATATCATAGAAATTACAGAAACATGGCGCAGGGATGGGCAGGACTGGCAGCTTAATGTTCCAGGATACAAATGCTACAGGAAGGATAGAAAGGGAGGCAAGAGAGGAGGGGGAGTGGCATTTTTGAT